>NC_136002.1:9649807-9839807 GCF_048128805.1 Centroberyx gerrardi
CACCACAGTATTTATTCATGAAGTCCATTTTGCCTCTAGATGCCAAGCTTTTGTCTGAGAAAAACACTTGTTCAAAATCAATTTCCACTTCTACCTGTTGTGTTTTTTTTTCTTCCATTCATTCAGTTCTTTTCTTCCTTCCTTCCTTATTGTCTTCTGCTCTGGGTGATAAGGAAAATAGATTCAGCTCATTTCAGCAGGTTGGAGAGAGAACAGAGTTTCTGTGACTAACATTGTGGAGAACCTGATTAGTATCTGAATAATTAAATGACTGGTGCATTGTGTTGTTGGTTTGTGTTTCTGTTATCACAACAGAAATATGGAGAGTGACTGATTCCCATTCAGGTGACAGAATGCTGAGCTAAAGCTTTATCTATCATGAGACTCTACTTTCTTACAGTAGTTTAGTGTCTTTGCAGTCCACAGTTTGTACATGTCTGCTGCTTGGATCCTCCGTTTCCAGATGAGAAAATAGAATACCAGTAAAGAAAGTCATTGATTCCTCCAAGGCTGAGCCTTCGATTTGTTCTGCTCTCATCTACTATGGCCAGTAGCTCATCCAACAGAGCTGTTTCTGATTCTGTTCACAGCTGGGAAATACAACGAAATAAAAACATTCATTACTTAATGTTTGACTACTGTACATTTCCTCATTTCATAGTCCATGACTTCAGCCACAGCCAGGTCCAACCTCCCACACAGCCCACTCCCAGTGCTTTCATTTTCCATGTTAATCAGCAGTGGAGGAGGAGGATCAGTGGTTAGTATTGATTACTTAGAAATGGCTCCCTGCTGGACCAGAACAACAGCAATCTTTACACTGTTCAGATAAAAATGGTTACACCTTTAGGATGATAGAGGATGAGGAGGAACACATGCTGGTTCAAGGAAGAAGCATCATGAAAGCCTGGAACTGCTATCCCAGCTAATGGATTGTATTCTTTGTTCCTGGAACATGAGGCGTCTCTCCCTCTGGGAGACATTAAGAGTCCTTTCACCCACACAACTAGACAGTAGACTTGTGTTGTCTGGCAGATCCACAGAGACGAGAGCAGCAGCACCGAGACCACACACACCTCTCTCTTCCTCACATCTTCCCTCTTGAGGAAGACGCCGTCCTCACCTCAGAGCTTGTCTTTTTCTTCATCTTCCTCTTGTCTTCTCACCACCATCACCTCATCTCATTTTCACTTCTAACCCTGTAGTCTGTTATTCTCTTCATCTTATTCTTCTTCTTCTCTCTCTCTCTCTCTCTCTCTCTCTCTCTCTCTCTCTCTCTCTCTCTCTCTCTCTCTCTCTCTCTCTCTCTCTCTCTCTCTCTCTCTCTCTCAAAAAGCCCATTTGCTGCACATTAACACTCACCACATTTCACAGAAAGCAATGTGCTACACAGTGGGTGAGGCAGTGTGCCACAGCACTCTAAAACACCTACAGAGTGACTTCATGTGACATCTGTGCCACTCTGGAGGTGATACTTTCAGTTTGCCATGAGTACTAATCCAAATATCAAAGTCATATAGATAATAAACTATAATACTTGCCACATCTGGGGTTTAAACTACTTTCTACTTCTAAACTATTAGGAACACTGTCCTGATACTGAGTTTCTTCCGTTTTTGCATAATTCATGTTCTACTTGTGTAAAGTCATGATTCAACAGGGGATCTTAGGATTCACTTGGATTCAGTGTGTTTCATAAAAAGATCAGGTTGTCCTAATATTTTTTTTCACTCAGTGTATAATGGTACAACAGTGAAAGGACAACGAATCATACAGTATGTACACACAAAGGTATGGTAAACTTATAGTCTGGATATATTTTCTATTCAATATTTCCATATTACTCAACTGCATGCCTGAAAGATTCCTCCTCCTCTGCTGGTTCACATTCTCTACCTCTCTACTATTTTTTTTTTCTCCCGGAGAGATTGAAATGATATTTTGTCATTGCAAAATCACATTATTCAAATGTATTCATAAATATTTATGGTGAGGTGTGAAGAAGGGAGGTGTGAGGGAGGCCAGAGGAGGTTTTCTACTCCCACCTTCCTAGTTATGGAAATTATACAATACGACATCTGGATAGAAACTATTTCTTGAAAAGAGAGAGAGAGGGACACCAAGTGTGTGGGTGCAGATTTTGAAGAATTTCCTTCATTTCCTTCATTGACACTAACCGACTAAATTCTCCGGCAAAATTAGTTCCAGTCCCTTTTAAAGCTCCCATCACAAACCCAGTGTGTGCATGTGAAGACAGAAAGATGCCTGGAGGCAGGTAGGAAACAATGGGAAGACTTAAAATTCTGTGACATTTTCAATTTTGCTCATTATATTTAAGCAGTAACCCATGAGAGGCCATGAGTTACACTGGTTTTAGAGGCGCTGTGAGACATGAAGCAGAGCGCTTAAAACCCCATCAAGTCAATATGTTGAGATATCTTCCTGACTTTGTTCACCACCTTTTGTCCTTTCCTCGTTCTCTTTTCTCCATGTCTCTTATTTCTCCCTCGCCCCCTCTCTAACCAATCAGTTATAAGGCATCTCTCTCTCTCTCTCTCTCTCTCTCTCTCTGCTGTTCTCCACTTCTATCCATCCATACTGTCCATCATCACGTCACTCCTTTATTTAAACTGCCTCTCCTTCCTACACTATCTTTTGTTAGAATGAGAACAGGTTTTATAACTGCATTGTATTAGATGTAGCAGGAGACTCTTAGGCTCTTAAAACAGTTATGTGTCAGATCTCACACTGTGATTTGAAGAGTTTCCAGCATTAAGACCAAGGCACTTTGAGATTGGAGTATTTTATGCAGAACAACTTCACTCAGTCAGAAATTAGAGCAGCTGTCGGTTATTTCATTATTCCTTAATACAGTCAGAGTGGATTGAATAATGATAATAATCATGTTAGGGAGAAACCGTTCTATTGCATCAAATCCTAATTAATCTCACCATGCAGATTTCTAGTCACAGCTGTCACCATGTTAATGAGTGGAGTGGGTGTGTGTGGCTTACTTCATACTCTCAGTTTCCACCACCCAAACACACACAGAGTATCTACTGCTCATTGGCACTGGCTATTGCCCCATTTTCCTTGATGTTTGTTTCCAAACAGAAATGCAGCATGAAATTACGCATTTCCCAGCATTACCTCCTGAAAGGCTTGGAGAGGGAAATGCTGTACTTACTGAGATGACTACACTTATGTATGAAAACACACACTGGTTGATGCAGAGAGATGAATGTACTTCTGTAGAAATACATCTATGTTGCTGTATGTGTTTTTCAGAGGGGCAGAAGAAACTAAAACAGAATGAAACAAAGTCACAAGAGGCAGAAACCTGCAGGAGGTTTGGCAGTTTTGTTCCATTTCAACATCATTAAATATTCATAAACATGCTGTCAGTCAAAAATGACAGTGAGGGTTTAGGTTCCTCCAGAGGCTGAAGATCTGACTGGAAGTCTCATGTTTCCTGATCACCTGCATAAACTCTGGAGACACACCATAGCAAGATATATTTGAACAAGACTTACTTACAACAAAGTGCCTCATATTTCAAATTTTCTTTAGCCTCATAACCAAAAGCATCAGTTTTATCACAGCTCCTATATCACAGTCACACAGCAGACTTATAAAGTTACAGAGAACTGCTTTGACCACAAAGGTTTTTAAACACCCACCATCAGACTTCTGTTCAAATCTCAGAGGTGATGCAACTGGGAAGATCAATATTGTGTGTGATCCACTTCTAGGCATGATGCCAGAGGGATATCAGAGCAATAGCAAAACAGATGACAGTGATCACAGCACAGTAACTTTAAGACCACTGCAAAGTGGAGGATAAAACACGTCACCTGTACATCTGTCCCAGCTTCTTCTCTCTCTCTCAGGTCCAGAGAGCTGTAACAGATCTACCAGTCTAACCAGCCTCTCACCTGTGGGACTGAGTCAAATCCACAGTGCCAGACTGTCTTCTTAAACCTCCATCATTGCCTGTGCCAGCCTTGTATCTTACCTCTGGGACAGATTATTGCTCCTCTCTCCCTGGCTGTTCCCATCCTGGCCTCTCCTGTTGTGACAGGCTGCTCCTTGTCCTTGGCCATGGCTAGAGGCTGTTAATGCCAGTTGGTTGGTTGAATGGTGGGACTCCCTTCTGGCAGTGTGTGTGTGTGTGTGTGTGTGTGTGTGTGTGTGTGTGTGTGTGTGTGTCTATCTATGTAGGTGTTTAGCCTTGGCAGTAGAATAATTATATAATGAAGATGAACAGTGAAAATGCAGGCAACAGTTGTCATTTGTCCCACAGGTGCTGTCCTGTTCCTCTCTCCTGGCCTCCTACCTGCTGTGTCTCTCTGAACCTCTTTCTGGGTCACATCCACTCCTGAAGCCTCTCCTGACTCTGTGGCCAAGCCACAACACAGCCATCATGACCCTTAGCATGGAAACAACAGACCCTGATACCAGTCAACCTGTGGCTCCTAACCTTGTGTGGTACACATACTATATCTATTGGCCTGCCACAGTGACTAGTCTGTTGTTTGCTCTCACTGCAGTGACACAGCTGCTATCAGACTGAGAGGAGAAAACCCAAGCAACATGATGTAGGGACATAATGTAGAAGAGAGCTGAGAATTTTATTTTGAATGACAAGAAAGACGTAATATGACACTATAGAATATGAATTACTGTAGAAATAGCTGAGGTTTATGAATCTGCAGCTGTCTGTGTAGTGACAGAAGATATAAATCAAAATATTTTATGGTTTAACATTTCAATTCTCACTGCTAAAGCAATAACATCCAAACCCCTCAGGCTACTGGGAGCTGTAACTGAACCAGGAACAACAGGGTGTTTGGTGTCTGTCAGTTTGTTTGTATTTCACATTAAGCTGTGTTTTCTCCTCCCACCTCCATCCCTCCATTGTTAATGTGGGACTCCCTCTGCCTCCATATCTCTCACAATCCTTCACTCCAGCCTCACTCTCCCCATTAGGGAGCTCACAGCTCTGATCAGGTGATGTTGTACTTGACTCATTTCCTGTGGGAATCGATGGCCACAGTTAATCAAATGGCCTGGCAGCTAATGGCTTTAGTGGCTCGGGGGCGAGGCCAGAGTGAACTGACTGAGGTCAGATTCAGATTCAGATAGCAAAGAGAAGTGAACATGGACGCCCCTCCTGGTGATAACAGCTGAAGGGAATCCTAATAGAGATAATGTCCAACAAAGGTAGCAAATACTAAGTGTTTTGGATTCAAAGGAGAAATTGATGTAATCATAATCCTATAATCCTGCTATGGTCAATGAAACAGACAAACTAGACTGTATAGAAACTTGGACATAATCCAATATAAACCAACTTTACGCTGAATGAAACAAGATGAGTGAAGGAAAAAGGAACCTTTTTAACCAAGTCTGATATAAAATTTGAACTTTTCACAATATTCATACTCATATATCTCTGCTGGAAATGTCTGTCAAATGAAACCCATTCAACCATAACTCTGCACTGTTCATAAATATTAAGTTGACAATAAAGTGTCATTTCATAATTCGTCACACTGATCTTCACTAGGAAACTGTTAAATTAGAGAGAATGAAGGGTATTCCTTCTTCTCTTCACTGAACATTTTATTTAATACTTGTGGAGATGACTACCCACTCTCCTCAAACATGAAGTAGGACCAACAAGTACCTGAATGCTCATATTTTGTACTTACAGATTTCATCCAGAACCAAGAAGGCTTCTAATTCACCTCTCCTTCATATTTGAAAAGCTGTTAAGACAAACTGAAATGGCTTTTCTCCTGGTCTCCCATCAGTGTTTTTAATGTTAGCCACCCACCACAGCTCTACTGCTTGTTGTTTCTGCCCAGGAGGAGATTGTGTACTGAACAACAGACACATTATTTTCACTCTTTGATCTGAGAGTCCCAGTTTCCTTGACAGAACGACAGTACATTACTGTGGTGATAATGGTTAATTAAATGGGTTTCACTGGTGAGCTCAAATGGATCTTATTTGCTCCCTGCTTTTTATTTAACAATGACAAGAAAAGATTTTATTTTCTTCAGTAAGACACAGTTCAGGCCATTTAGTTAATGTGATTAGCTGCTTGATGTGAGAGAAAGAGAAAGTTATTGTGTGTGTGTGTGTGTGTGTGTGTGTCTGTGTATATCTGTGTGTGGGCGTCTGTGTATATCTGTGTGGGCTAGCAGCAGTGATGCACTAACAGCAGCTCCTTTGAAGACGATGAAACAGTGTGAATGGTGACGTCTTCAAAAGAGAAGCCTATATTTGTTAAATATGTCATCTCTGACTTCAAAGTGATGTCTGCTTTATACTTCAGTTCACAAAGTCATCTTCAAACTCATCATTTTATCCATCCCCAGCAATGTAATGAAGGCCATGCTCTCATAACAAGTGAATGTTGATCCACGCAACAAATCTAACTTAGGTTCTATTATTTAGACATAATGTCCATTTAAACTTATTTCTCTGTTTCTCTATGATTAAAATCCAACAGGAATCAACTTGCTGAATGGATTTGTCCTCATTTCATGACAGACAGTAACAAAAATATATAAATTGGCTCAATGTTTACATGCAATAATTTGACTATTGCTCTTACACTGGTTATGATAATGATTAAATTCTGATGAATGTATGCTTATGCATAGTGAAAAGGATGATAATAAGATACTTTGTTGATTCTCATAGGAAAAGGGAAAGGTCAGAGTGCATGTTCAGCTACAGAGCAGCGTCCCTGGAGCTGGGAGGGAATCAGTGACCAACATACTGTAGGTCTTGAACCTGGAACCTCTGGTTAAACAACAGTCACCAAGTAATATCAATACAATGTGACATTGAAGCAAACTGCTCTCAATCTTAACCCCCCACCCCAACCAAGCACATCCTACACACACACACACACACACACACACACACACACACACACGCACACGCACACGCACACACACACACACACACACACACACAGATATGCTAAATCTTATTCTTGTTCTTCTTGACTTGGAGAATTACCATATAAATAACTGCCTTTGCGTTTGAAGCATTATTTAAAGAGCCGGAGGCAAAAAGACAGAGAGAGAGAGAGAGAGAGAGAGAGAGAGAGAGAGAGTGATAGTGAAATCTTGGTGTCCTGCCTGTGCTTTTTGAGCGACAGATAGGTGTCTGAGTGAAAATGTAGAAGTAATAGAAACAAAAAGAAAGACAGAAAATGTCTTTGTGTTTCTTCCTGTTACATCATTGTTGTATTACAGAGAATGACAAATGAAAGGCATTTGTTTTGTATGCTCTGCAATTCTGGACACACACACACACACACAGACACACAGACACACACACACACACACACACACACACACACACACACAGCAATGACATCATTGCAGTACACTTCCTTGACAGCAGCAAGGAAACTATAGAGAGCCTAAATCCCTCCCCTTCCGCTGTCCCCCATGGGACCTTATTTCGGAAAAAATATGTACGGTAGTCAACGGCGAGAGACAAATATTTGTTTGATCCCGTTTGAATTGTGCCATGACTTACACATATGATGTTTTGTCAATTTAAAAGATAATTTTGCAAGTCAAGAAAGTCGCAGTTTGTTGTAAAACAGTAAAGTAACGTTTAGTTTTGTGTGAAACCGCTCAGTGAACTACATCTCTCGTCTCGCACAATATACGTCACCAACACCAACATGGAACGAAACATACGAAACACACAGGCATCGTGTTAACGTTAGCCCCCACTGTACTAAAACTATCCTAAACCAGTTTAAATCCGTTCTTACTGTCTACCTTCCAGGTTGTGTATAATACTACTGCTATCTGAGAGGGACTTAGCTTCAGCGGCTCTGGGTAGCTTGTGGAGAGAGGAAGTTACGTCACTTGCGCGACTTTTGGGTGTGTAGTCTTTCTAATTACGTATTTTCACAGTCTATAACTTCAACAGTTTTACCACAAACTGCGACTTTCTTGACTTGCAAAATTATCATTTAAATTGACAAAACATCATATGTGTAATTCATGGCACAATTCAAACGGGATCAAACAATTATTTGTCTCTCGCCGTTGACTACCGTACATATTTTTTCCGAAATAAGGTCCCATGGTGGTCCACCGGAAGGGGAGGGACTTAGGCTCTCTATAAAAGAAGGAAGGGTCATTACGTCATGTGACAGCATTCGAATTTTGCATTGGTGCCAGACTTTGGTGCCACTTCTATTGAAGTTAATGGGGCGGGCATGGCAAGTCCCACTATAACCCATCATATCTGTGTTGTTTCACCTTTGACTGAAAAATGCTTCCACAAAATAAAAAAAAACACATTACGTGATGTTGACTGATGTTTTTTATCTAAATGTGCGCGTTCGTTTTCCTTGTTATTGGTCTCCAAACAGATCATGGCTCTGTCCAGCAGCTGCATATAGCTCAACTCAAGCCCCTGTTTGGTCCAAGATAGCTACATCATGATACATGACCAAACGGGGCAGGTCCGACCTATTATCGCTGACCAGACTGCAATTATAACCAGATCAATTTATTAATGGCTCTGATTATAACTGGCTGGACTCAATGATATGGCCTGTCAGAGTTAGGTAAATATCCTTAAGCCAAACTAGGACTTGACCGTATGCTACAATGCCTTGCAGTTTGCCTCAGCGATTTACATTCGTACTAGTCATCTAGCCTATATTATTAGCTAGCACACACATAAGTCATGATGACAACGATTAAGCTAGAGAGGCTATAACATTTGCTATCACTCACCAACACCGCAGCTCCCTGACTGAAAAAATAAAGCACGTTCTTCAAACCCTGTCTGTTTCTTTTACACCTTCACGAGGATTATTTCTTACTAACGTTAACGGTTTTTAACGGTTTAAAAACCGGACGTCTCAACAGAGGAGATGGCGATCCCATTCACCTCAACGTCGGCCGAACTGAAAGTTTTCACACTTGGCACCAATGTGCGTTCACGCGCTACACAGTGACGTAATGACCCTTCCTTCTTTTATAGTTTCCTTGGACAGCAGCTGGATGATCTTCCAAAGTCCTTTAGAATGGAGCTGGTAAGGTTCTACATCTCATTATGATGTCACAATGTCACAGCAACAGACAGCTATGGAAGCAGTCACTTCACCAGCAGAGGAGAAGACTGACAGCCAATGGACACTGTAAGTAGGAAAGTAGTTGAGGAAAACATGTGGACCTTGTCTTGAGGGTCTCAGCCACTAAGGATTTCACAAAAAATGTTGACTAATTTATTTATTTATTTTATCAGTACCCACAGCACATGCTAACAGTTAGCTTATATACGTCACAATGTCCCCCAGCTAACATTTGGAAAAAATGACGCTTTAAATATACTAGCCCATTAAATAAATATTGTTGGGTATTCATGATCATGATTAAAAAATATTGTGAAGGCACTGTGAATGAAAACTACAAATTATCTAAAATAATATTGGCAATAGAGGAACTGCTTGTTGCTGTGCACTCTTCCCAAATCAACCGAAGCTGTTGTGATGAGAACCAGTGGATGACGCCCACGGGCCGTTGGTAGTCCAGAGTCTGTGTGAGAGATTTACCAACCACCGATATGCTTTCCTTTGTAATAGCAATTAGCCAGTGTATTGTGAGAAGAAACCAAATGAGCATCACGCAAATGTGCTGTTTGTGGACAGATGAAAGGACAATCACTTTCCACAGGCCAGTGCAGTATGAGGAGTTGTGCAGAGCATAGCTGGCCACTAATCATTACCCTGACTCTGTGTGCGCAGAAAATACTTTTTGCCAAAGGGCGGCAAGTTTACAAGCAGCAGCTACGTGAGCGCTGGCAAGATGAGTCTCTGGTGTGACAGAGAACATAACATGATGCGCAGTGTTAGAGATCACTTTAGATCAATTTCTATACTGACCAACTTTTGATTTTGTGGCAGTGCACCACAAACAAGCCTGTGTATGGAAAACATTGCCTGAGCCTGACGATTCTAATTGCACGGCAAGCAATCCATGACAAGCAGAAAAGCAGAAGTGTCATCAATACTCTTACACAAGTAAATGCAAAAAAACGAATATATATACTGTATATATGTATAGTCTTTGTAGGTGGCATAAGTTTTGTCCAGTTTTGACCAGTATCATGCAGCTGTATAGTAGTACACGGTATTATGCGGTGCTATGTGGTACTATGCGGTATTATGTACTGGGCTCTTCCAGCCCTCTAACAGGGCTCTATTGGCTTAGCCAGTCATCTAGTTGCCTTGAAAATTTACATGAACGTTGTTCAGCCAGTCAGGGTGAGCCTATTCAACCCTGTGGAACTCCCCCTATAAAAGGGACCAAAGGCATTTCAGGAGAGGGTGGCCAATAAACAGCCTCTCTCCAAACCCCTCATCACAGGAGGAGATTGCCAACACATAAACCTTGATAGTAGAATGCGCCAGTCCTCTCTCCAGCAGGCGCTGGAGAAAAGAGAGACCGGATCCCATTGAGCAATTCAGTGGGTTAACATCTCTCTCCACACAACACTTCTGGATACCCAACCATTTAGCCTTGCAGGTTGAAAGGGTGTATTGTGCCTCTGCACCCTGAATCGTCTGCACAACATCCGCAGACAACCCCACATCAGACATCAGGCTGTCTCTCTTAGGAGCCAAACTTTGAGAGGATGTCCCAGACTGGGCATTGTGCTTATTGCTCCACTCGCCTGTGACAGTGCTCCTGTACTGAGGAACTGTCCGGGGAGGTGCTGCCAACAGCTGAGTCATCTCTACGTGGGAAATGACACTCTAATGGAGTTGAACCTCAGAGCCCCTGAAAATCTTGATAGAATTTAATTAGATATTCTGATTGTTTATTAAGGGTTAATTTTCCTGCCACCGTCACTCAATTTGTGATTAGATGTTACATGCTGGAGAGTTGAACCTTGTAATAACAGATAATGGTTTGCAATATCAGATAATAAGAAGCTTCACAACCTGATCGCACCGAATCATCCTCTAATACGTCTGCCTGCCGTTCGATGGTGTCGCTGACGTCAGTAGGACGGACTGATAGTGCCGACAGCAGCAATCCCGACCAACCGCCGCTCTTGTGTCTCCCTTGTGTGGAGCATAGACAGAGAGCAGGCAGCAGTGTGACAATATGGGCCAGCTCTTTAGGGGATAGTACTCAGTCGCAGACAGAGAGAACGTGCTCTACTCACTGGCTGAGATCTCTTCAAATCTTTAAGGGTCCTGCCAGCCTCAAATACGATACTTTCAGACAATAAATATCTAGGGCGAGCACTCACAGTTCTCTTCTTACAATTATATTTTTATCATTATTTTTGAAGCAACAGTCCACACGGACGTTTCGGGCGATGCCTTCCTCAGCTTGTGAGGAAGATGCTGAGAAAGGCATCGCCTGAAACAGGGGTGACATGGGTCATCCTCTTCACTGGGGTGGGAGTGGCAACACGTCGCTAGTGGAATGTCAGACGATGCCGTTCTCAGCAATGTTGTCATCTTCAGGTGCTGAAGAAAAGTTTTTGAAGTGTGAGGTTGCTCCGGCCCTTTTATAGCCCCATAGGGTAGGCTCACCCTGATTGGCTGAGCATGTGCATGCAAATTTTCAGTGCGCTGAGGCAACTAGATGAGAGGCAACGGCAATAGAGCCCCGTTAGAGGGCTCCGCCTGTGATCTTTAGTGGGCTGCGCCTGTGTGAAATAGAACAGAGCTACCCTTGCATAGACACATAGGGACTAGATTAAAACAGATCTACAGAGGGAAGAGGAGAGACAGACATAATCTATTAAACCGCTGGTCTTTCTTCTCCCACTTTTCACCACAAACTCCTCTGTGTGTTTTCCCGCAATCCCTCTCTGCGCAGAGAGAGCTGGGTAGCTGCGTTATAAACAGAGAGTCTGACCAGAAGAAGCCTAATCATGTGGGATTAACAGGTCTTGTGGTGGAAATGTCCCACGGATCTCAGCATGACACCCCCCCCCTCACCCACTCCCTCCCTCCCCATTCAATATAGAGATCAAAAGCAGAGTATATGAAGGACATAGCGGTGAATGAACACTTCTGACTGTGCTGACTGAGGTCTGTGAGAGCAGGCAGGGCTTTGATATGCAGACAAGCCAAGAGGAGAGAGAAGAGAAACCAAGATCAAACACCAAGCAGTGGTTCCCTCCTCACAGTAACTGATAGTGAAGCTGCTGCAGGAATAAAGTGAGGAGTAAAGAGAGGAGATATCATCCACACACACAGTCATCTCTGTTGCTGTTTCTCTCTTACTCTTACTAGTTCATTAGTCAGGTTTGTAAATACCGATTGCCATATATGCATTCCCTCTGAAATTTAAATCATAGCTCTCTTTAAAAGTTGGTGCAAAAGCAAACTTCTCTCCACCTCTGATTGACACGCCTCTCTCTCTCTCTCTTTAAAGTGGAGGCACCCTCCACATTCTCCCGCAATCTGAATGTGATCAAACAGTCTTTGAGATCATTTCAGGAGTGTGTCACCGCAGTTAATCATTAGCGGGGCGTGAACAGAGAGAACCTTGATGCACTTCCCCAACACAAATGTCAGAAGACACACGCACGCACGCATGCACGCACACACACACACACACACACACACACACATACACACACACACACAATGACATCTGTTAAAGTTAAAGTCAATTTGGTGTGAAGTTGCTTATTAACTGATATTGCAAACCATTATCTGTTATCACAAGTTTCAACTCTCCTGCTAATCACATTGAGTGAAGGTGGCAGGAAAATGACAGAATATCTACCATTTAATTATATCAGGATATGAATTATATCAAGATTTCCAGGGGCTCTGAGGTTCAACTCTGACAGGGATCAAAAGCTGATTTGAACCCCTACTAAACACTATAGAAACTGCACTGTCACTTATGCTGAACATGAACTGTGATGAAGAGAATCAATTGATTCTCATTTCTGGCAAGTTTAGTCTTTCACTTCAATTTCCTCTGCTGGACTGTGCTGCAGGCCAACCAGCAGCTTCCATAAAGAGATGTGACTTAACAACCAACTGAAGATTGAATTGATTGACTTATACAAACCACCCCTTGACCTCCAGCATTAAAACCCTGACAAGTAGCCTACTTTAATTTTTTGCCAAAAAACTCAGATAAACGAAACACAATCCACCATAATGAGGATTCTCAATGAGGTCCAAGTCCTGATGAAAATTCTTTTTGAAAAATCAATCATGGTTCTGTAGAACATCTTTCTGGTAGAAAATACATTTACTGTTAGAGCTGAACCATTCAACTAGCCTCATTACAATCTCTGGCTACAGACCATTCATTTCTTGGCTAATGGTAAAGTGGTTTGATCAATGCACTGTATTGAACCTATTGACAGTCTGTACGGTTGTCTGGCCCTGACTGTTAAGTGGGTCTAAAAAGGTTGTTTTTACCCTCTGTTTAACCCATGGTTTCTGGATGAAAACCATGGGTTAGGGGCAGAGAGAGAGAGAGAGTGAGAGAGAGAGAGAGAGAGAGAGAGAGAGAGAGAGAGAGAGATCCCTGAGTGTGTGGTGATTGAGGTTGTTCAGGGTTCATCAATACAAACACTGAACTGCAGATAAATGGGGAATCTTTTAGCGACTAAGTGCCATTAGAGATGAAAATATATCGATTAAAACTGAACTATAGACAAGCTAATATTATTGTGAAGTCAATGAATGAGAGAGGAATTTTGGTGCAGGTCAGCAGTCAAATTGTGACTCTGAGATGCCAAGTCGTCCCTACATTACCTCTATATGGTATGAATGCAGCATGAAATATGTAATAAGGTTAATTAAAAGTAAGAAATCATATATCTCACACTGAGTTTTTCCACACGAGACAATAAAATCTGTTTTACTGCTATGTTTAGACAAGCTTTAACTACCTCTCTTCTATTTATGTTGTTAGCCATTAAGGGATAAATATAGTGGCTATCCATGGTGAATGTAAATCCTTTCAGATTGCTCTCTAACGCTCAGTGGACTCCACCATGGGTGTCTTTCAGAAGTTTGTTTTAAGTGTCTCCTATTTGTTTGGTTGTTAGAGTGACTCTTGTTAGTTGTCTCTGGTTTAGCGATTGGGGGATGTAACAAGATGAAAACAGGTCCTGGTCTCTACTGGAGCTGAACAGCAGCCAGCTAGCTCACCAGGACAGGAGACAAAAGTACATTATCATGATGGGATCAGGCTTTACTCTGAAACCAGTCATTAACAGATAATTGTTATATGCCGATAAGATATGTAAAACTATATTATAACACAAAATGATAGCTGGAAGGAATATACAGTATAAGACTTAACTGAACTTTATGATTCACAATACATGGTACAACATTTATAGGGTTACTGAAGACTGGGGAAATGAGTATTGAACTATAACTTCTCCACATTGGTATGCTAGGATCAGAAGACAGTAGTTATAGTGCACAGACTGAATTTGAACTTCAATCTGAGGCCAGGAAATTACATGAAGACAAGGAAGGAAAATTACTTCATTGGAAAGAATTGCAGCCCACTGTTCATTCAAAATAAAACAAAGCATCATCATGAGTTGATTGGCTAAATCTCTCATTGTGGTATTCCCTTTATGTTTCCCATCATGTTTCCGAAATTTGCAATGATGAACTGAAAACAAATTGAAAATAAAAACACGATTCACTTGCCCCATAAATGGGAAAATTAACACAAGCTGTGTTAATGGAAGTCCTCTAAAGCAGAAACTAAACGTCAAACAGAGAGAGAGAGAAAGGGGGAGAGAGAGGGAGAGAGGGAGAGAGAGAGAGAGAAAGAGAGAGAGAGAGAGAATAACACAGAGAGAGGGAGGAGTGAACTGAATCCACCAGCTGTCCTTTAAAGATCTTCCCCCTTTTCTTTGTCCAAGCCTCTTTGGGAGCTGTTTGACTACTTCCTCCTCTCTCTGCAGTTTCTGATTTCAGTCATGTCAGTCTTCCTCTGCAGCCACAGCAGCCTGTCCTCTGATTTCCATCTCCAAATGCAGTTAGAGGAGATGTTCAGTCAAGTCACCGGGAGCTGTCAATCATTTCCTCTTTCCTCCTGGTCTTGAACTCTAGCAGAGAGGCAGAGCAGAGAGGCAGAGCAGAGAGGCAGAGCTGTGCTCCCAGCATCCTGTTTCAAGTACTGGGTTTATTATTCATCCAGGAATCAATCAAGGCTAAGTGGTTCAGCTGGTGGTCTGAATGTAACCTGACATGATGGGAATGTTCAGGTAAAACCTCAGAGTGGAACAGCTCTACTGGAAAATCAAAGTATGAGTATTACAAACATTTGAAAAATGATGGTTGATAATGGTTGTACTGTAGATGGTAATGGTAATAACACTGGTCAAATCACCAAGCCCATTGGTTCAGTCAGGAGACTCTAAAAGGCTCCTCTTCAGAAATTTTCAGACCTTCCATCAGATATCAGAGAACAACCATAAAGGATTCAGCCCTCTGGAAATGAACTTCAGTTGCCCTGAACCCATGATCCTGTGTGGCGAGTGAATCAGTGTTGATGGTTGTTGAGGATTGGGATGATTAACTGGTTCTGAAGACTGATCCAGTTGTTATTGGCTCCAGTAGATTAAAGTGGAGAAGAGCTGCCCTGTCAGCATCTTCTCTCTGTTCTGTTTGTCTGTTCTGTCTGTCTGTCTGTCTGTCTGTCTGTCAGTCTCTCCACTGTTTATTCTTCATAAAAGCATCAAATAGTGAGATCCACTCCCTATACAAGTCCCTGACATGCCTATTCCATACAGTCAGTTAGATAAGAAGCCTCCTCCGTTTCCCCAAAAGACTACAACCTCCAACCAGCCTGATGGCTTTCTTCTTCAGACCAGGAAATGCAGAGCACACACATGTGGCATCACACTATTTTATTTGTGGTGAGAGGCATTCAACAGACATACAGTAGACCATTTAAACTGCTGAATTTCTAAATAAGAATTCAGTTTCTATACATAGCTTCCTACAATCCAGTCTGATGGTCTGATCTGATTAGCTACGTATGTACTGAATTACAAATTTAGCATTCTGTTCAAAAACAATTTCATTTCATTTTATCTAATCCCCCCATACACAAAGACCTAACAGAACGTCAATTACATCCCAATGTTGGGAACTGCATGGTGAAATTTGGGCTCCAAATTGGTCCACTGCTCCTCTCCTATGTGTGTGCAAAAAGAGAAGCCTGTAAGTAAATCCAATAAGCTGCAGATACCTAGAAGAACTGCATCACTGATGGCTACAAACACACTGGAGCCAATGCACAGTACAAACAACACATTCACAGAAGTTCAGGTGTGTATTCACATATGCAAGCTTGTGTACTCACAAACATGCACAATAGCAATTGCAAATACATTAATGCACACACACACACACACACACACACACACACACACACACACACACACACACACACACACACACACACACACACACACACACACACACACAGAGAGAGAGAGACCAATAGCTGCCATTTCACTGTTTTGGGAATAAATGTTTTGTTTTGCAAATGATTTTATGTTTAGGGTGGGGGAATGTGAAATTGTATATTGCATTGTTCCATCCAGATAATTCAGTATGGCATTAACATAGACCAACAATACAAATTGTTCCACAACAGTTGCAGTAAAATCATTCTCTGATCTGCAGTACAAACACAGTGTGAGTGTTATCTTGGCAGTCAGTGCTGTCCTGTTCCTCTCTCCTGGCCTCCTGCCTGCTGTGTCTCTCTTAACCTCTTTCTGGCTCACATCCACTCCTGAAGCCTCTCCTGACCCTGTGGCCAAGCCCCAACACAGCCATCATGACCTTATCATCACAACAACAGACCCTGTCCACATGCATGGAACCCAGAGCATGCTGTGTGTGTGTGTGTGTGTGTGTGTGTGTTGGTGTGTGTGTGGTAGTGTTTCTGTGCTGTGTAGGAGTCCAATTAAAGTTTTATTCAGTGAAGAGCACTACAGTACAACAATCATAAACAATCAGCAGCACTCACAACCTCTCTGACAGGAGAGAGGCAAGACAATACAATGAAACACAGGCAGCTCCATATGTTCTGCTGGAAAAAGACTCTGTAAAGGCTTTTAAAACTGACCTTGGTTAGCCTTCAGTTTTTCTCTGTTTCAGTAATTTCTGAAACAGAGAACATGTCAGTGTGTGTGTGGGTGTGAATGTTGTGTGTATGTGAGCCTCTGTGTTCACCTCCGTGTGTATCTGCTGAGCTCCAACCTGATTGAGTGTCTTGTAGAAATGAAGGCAGAGCTGCTGCTCTGGGAGCAGAACAGACGCTGGTGGAGACCTCAGGGAGGCTGGAGGGCTGCAGGGAGCAGACCAGAGGATGGGCTCAACAACCTGGACCAGGGCCCTCTGCTTCAAACAAGACTGACACACTGAAGGCAGAGAAGACCCGGGATTTCAAATGGCTGTTTGGAAACTGCTGGCTGGTTATTGTACTGCTGCTGCTGAAGGAGCTTCTGCTACCAATGTATGATATACACACATTTTTACCAAAACCAGACCCATTTTCCAGCTATTTTCCCAGGTAATTCCACTGATAACAGACCATGTCTCATATGAGTAAACCAGGATTATACAGCAGCCATCTAAATCAATGTTGCGCTTCATAACAGAAACCACTCCACTGACTCAAAGAAGACAAGATAAGAGGTTAGGATCCTGTTTTCAAACTGAAGACAAGGACAGCTATTTAACTCCTTAAACCTACTTTTTATCAGACTACAGACACATTATAACCCAACACATCTCTTATAATTACAACAGAGAAGATTGTGAGGCAAATAATAAAAATCTACATATACTGTATGTGTGTCAATATAATTATAGGCGCCGAAAATGTTAAATGATCATACCTGGATAAACCAAACATGGATAAAGGTCTCATGGTATGCAAAACGCAGCACAATCATGAACAAAAGTTTCAACAAGCCGCTCCCTGAGTGGCCCAGAGGAAATGAAGTGAGGCTTGGCTGCTCAGAATAAATAAAGGCACCTGGAGGAGGTCAGCTGTTGGTTTGAGACGCTTCGGCTCCACATTTCTAACAAGCTCAGAGGTCATTCTGCAGGGTATTGCCTCCTCTGTATGAGAGTCTCATAAAACCATAGAAACCTGGAGAAAGAGCTTCACTAGAGAGACTGTTACTTTAGCTGAGAGAGAGAGAGAGAGAGAGAGAGATAGAGAGATAGAGAGAGACAGGGAGAAGGGAGAGAGAGAGAGAAACCAAGACTGTGGTGCTCAAATCTTACAGTTTGACTTTTTTTGCTTCAACAACACAGAGCAGATCAGTTCCTTTTTAATTACAACAGATCGGAATTTCAACAGCGATCTGTAAGAAATAATGAGCTTTGAAGTGACGGCCAATTACTGACAGTTTCTATTCAAATTGGTGTTATTCATTAATTGTCGCCGTTTAGACTGGAGTTAGTATTATCATGCCTGCGTCTTTTATGTGCTACATAAGACAGCAGCCATGAATACAGACCAGTTTTGTGTCACATGGAATTACAGACATTCAGCTGATGCCAAAAGGAGCCTTTATATTGTCAGAGTGATAAATTGACTGTAATTGTTGAATGAACACTAGGAGAACCAAGATCCAGTACTTAGCCTCCACCAGCCTCCTCCTCCTTCTCCATCAGTGATGTTGAGAAGCAACAAGCCAAGGCCACACTGTCACACCTACTGACACAATGACAGCCAAGAAATATAAGGCCGGATCTACTAACATGTCGCAATTCCATTTTGACTCACTCTGGGTGAAGAGCATCATTCACCTTTTACTCTCTATCTCTGTCTTTGTTTCCTCTTATGTCTCCACTCTTCTCTCCATCACTCCTCCTCTCTCTAGATTGTATATTTTCTCTTCTATCTCTTCTCACTCTTCTTCTGTCCACTTTACATTCATTGTTCATCCATTCCTCTCGTCCTTCTAAACAACACAACAACAGTGGAGAAAACCCTCTCTGTTTCCCCTCAACCTCCATCTTCCCAAACCAGAACAGAATGTCTTTGTTGTTAAAACAGCAGATAAAGTGCTGCTGATATCTGGAGTGTTTGTTGTTTGCTCCTCATCCTCTAAAGCCTGGAAAACAATGAATCAGTATCTGCATGAACACAAAATATTTGGTAATTCCAGCCAGAGCAACACTTTTTATCTTATTTTTATCCTTAGTGCAGTTCGGAAAATATGAATCATCCTCCCTTGGCAATATGGAATCAATGTGTGTGTGTGTGTATGTGTGTGTGTGTGTGTGTGCTGGTGTGTGTGTGTGTGTGTGTGTGTGTGTGTGTGTGTGTGTGTGTGCGCGTGTGTGTGAGCATGAAGTGCTCTGTTTGATATTGAAGCTGAAGCCACCAGAGTATGACTGTTGGTCTGTGGAAGGCCTACAGGGGGTTCAACTCACTACTAATAACCAAGACCCACACACACACACACACGTACATATACATATATACACACATACACACACAAACAGTCAAACCCCATCTCTCACATCTGATCTTTCCACAGACACTCAAGAAATGAATGTAATGTGTCTCAGTGCTGAGAAGAATAACCTTCTCTACAGCTGGAGGGGTTGAAATTTAACAGGAAGAAAAAGCTTCAATCTGAGAATCTGACCATACTGTAATCCTTTAAACGATGACAGTGTGACAAATATTATATAAATGGTGATAATGGTTGAAATGGATGGGTTTCCATTTGAAATCTCATCTCCAATGTAGATGGGAAAAATGTCAGAGGGTGAATGAGGTTTCGCACAGAGAAACAGTTTAGTCCCACATGGCTGAGAGCAGCAAGTCCTGGCATATGGATGAGACATGATATCACCAAGTGGGAGATTCTGCAATATTGATATTAATAATGAAGTATTTTAGGGGCTGTTGGCTGTGCAGGAGGCTGCATTAGACAAGGAAAGCATGTAATGCATCCATATTTTATTAGGACACTGCAGCCCTGAAGATATAGCTGCTTCCCAGAGACAACAGTATTATAGGAATCTAAGTTTGACAAAGTACAGCTAAACCTGATACAACTCCACCATCTAAGTTCCATCTAATAGTGCCTTTTTATTGTATTGTTAGGTGTGTGCGCGCGTGTGTATACGTGTACATGTGTGTGTGTGTGGTGATTCACTCTTGGCTAGCAAGTGCTGGTGTTTTTTTCTATGTTAAGACAATGGTTCATTAAAGGAACAGCAAAAGTCAAAGTCTCTCTCTCTCTCTCTCTCTGCTGTTGACTTTCTCTGCTTCTCTCCCTCTTTGAAGTATGTTCTTCTCTTTGTGTGTTATAACTCACCAAGCTATGTTATGAGGGATAACACAACAATACACCCGACCTTGGTTTAGAAAAGCCTCATTAATATCTGAGAAAAATTAAAGCTGAGGCGAGCAGCAAGAAATAACTCACTCCCTAGTCCCTACCCACACTCTCCTCCACAAACTCCCTGCTGCATCTCCACCTTCCTCTCCAAAATGTATTTACTGAGAGCCACTGTCAAAGCTCAGAGTACAGGAACTAGATCTAGAACGTGATTTATGGAAAAAGAGATGTCACACTCCTCTTAATCTTCTGGGCCCTTAGATATCAACACAGACTGTTGACTCAAGGGAGGAGTAGGGAGAGGAGGAGAGGAGGAGAGAGAAGAGGAGAAGCAGGTTGATCAGGGGAGAAGAGGAAGAGAGGAAGGTAAAAGGAGGACAGCAGGGCTCATTAAAGAGGAAAGAGCTGGAAAAGACAAGGTGATGCTTTGAATAAGAATCATATTATCTGAGTTTAGAGTAGATACTCCAAAATACAGCTTCTCTTCTAGCATACTTCAACAAAGGCAACAAAGGTTGAGTATCAGACTGTTAATAGTCTGAAGGCAGAAATACACAACCAATGGGAGATGAAGACTTTAACAGCAATCACACACTACAAATGATCTTATGATACAAACATCTTCATGGAGCTGCTGCTTTGCCCTGCCTTGTCATCTAAACCTCCACTTGGGGATTAGGCAAATACATTTCTATTAAACTGATTTAATTTGTTTCTGTTCTCTACATTCTGGTTTAAAAACACTGCAGTTGACAGCACAGGCAGGAATGGTTTAGTCTCATATGAACCTGAGGTTTACGACAAGGTTTTATTTACTGTCACATCACTGTACATGTACCCATTATCTAACACCATATACAGTACATAGATACAGTGTGTATCACTTACATCACTATAAGTCACATGTTTCATGCTTAGAGATACAATAGGTGTATATAAATATATGTTTAATAAATGTAGTGTATGAATAGTGACTTTTTACTGTCTGTTTTGGCCCGGACCAGAAGGCTCTGGGGAGTTGAGCCTCATATTTCATACAGACACTGTACTGTTGCCTCCATGGACCACTTTCTGTGGCCTCACTTAGTCTAACTGTAGTATGTGGTGTCAGGGACTCCATACAGGATGCATGCAGAGGGGTTTATGGAGCCCCTGATGCCACATACTCATTGTGGCCCTTTCAAAATCAAACAGGGTCCCTCCCTTATCCAAACTACCCCCTTGCCTTCCGACCATAATGTGAACAACACAACAAACTCTGGCTTCTATCAATAATCAACCCAGCTTCAATTGTAGGCATACAAGCTTTTGCTTTTAACAGTCATTACTATTATTTGGCCACATAAATCCTAAAAGCACCGCTATTTTTGTTTGGGACTGAGAAGTAACCGCTGCAACTTCAAGTCAACAATGGATAGCACTGTGCGTCCTTTCAGCACCATAGAGGCCTGCAGAGTGGAAAGGAGAGAAAGACACAGAGAGGGAGCGAGTCGCTGTATGAATCAGTAATAATTTTCTGATAGAAAATATATGCAAAGACCATTTTACTAAAGTGACATCCTGTCTGGAACAACAGTTTGTATGCCTATTTGATAAGTGAAGCTGAACTCCTTTAAATTGCTGGCTGAATCTAAAACTCTCTGCACTCAGTATTCAGTCTATGAAACTAGCAGCCATCTGGCCTCTACTTTCACTCTGTTGTTCTGTCATTCTGTCTCTACCTCTTCTTTCTCCCTTTACATCTCCTGCTCCCTCCACCTGTCTCTATTTTCTCCTTTCCTCTTCTCTTCCTCTCTCTCTCACCTCCTTCCTGTAAGCTGATTGGCCTTAAAGTCCAGTGAGACATGAGCTTTAAGTAAGTGACTGTAGTCCATTACTGAGCCAATCTGCACATGAATGTCCTTCAGAGAGACGGCAGTGTTGAAGGAAGCCTCTTATTTTGCTTTGACCAGACCAGCTTCAGAAGTCTGCTACAGGAGCGGAACACTGTGAAGTGTTTGACCACATTAGACTGTGAAAAAGCCACAGTGGCCAGACTGACATTAAAACATTTCAAACAGGATTCCTCTACATCAGCTGGTATGACCTGAACACAGCAGGTGAGAGGAGGAATGACAGGAATGGAGGGAAAAGAGAGAGAGAGAGGAGAAAGCTGAGTGCTACAAGCATCTGACATTAACTCTGACTGCCCTTTAACTCTAGAGAGAAGGAGAATCTAGAGAGTTTTGCTCTGCCTCTACAAAAAGACTGTTTGATCATACATAGCAGCATGCTACCACACTAGTTTAGCAATGCAAGGCCAGCTAACACACACGTTACAGTAATAATGCATACTATTTAATTATCCTCTCCCCTTTAAAAAAGTGACCAAAGTTCAAAAACAAACAAAATATGCATGTAGAATTTGGCTTCCAAATGGCAGACTGAACAACTGGAGTTTCCAAACAGAAAATTTGCTAATTTACCTACTTTGAAAGATGCAGCTGTTTTGGAGGTATATATATATATATATATATATATATATATATATATATATATATATATATGGACTGCTGGTCCAGTGACTGGTCTGTCTATGGAGTCTGTCTATAATACCATTAGTGATCAATCCACAAGACAGGCATCATGTGGGAGTCACTGCATTAAGGCAGTGCATATATCACAAAATCAGTAAATTATTCAATGGATCGCTTTAATAATGCAAGCATAATGGATCTATTCTAGGTTATTTTCAACAACCCAGATACTTTTATTATATTGTTCTATTCCTTCTAATAATATGAGGGATTTGGAGAGTGTTAAAAAGATGAATGGTTCTTCTAAATAAGTTAGCAGATGATATTGATGCTTGGGGAATATCTGTCTAAATGTCTTAAGAGCTCAGAACTCAAAAAGCTCTTTCAAAGAAACTGTTCATGATTAAATGATTCCACTTTAAGTCTTCGCCAGGCTTTTAAGCCACTGTTTGATTCTGACAGTGACAGTCTGAAGCCAGTGAAATGAAATTCTAATGAACAATTTCTGGTTAACTGATTCATGACAGTAATGGTGGGCCAGCTCTTCCTGAGGGCTGATGGTGGTGAAAAAACAGCAGTTTTATTTTTGCCAGCAACAAAATATGAAAGTTTAAGTTCAGCTTCTTCACCTTAACTTGTAGCTTCATAAAAAACTTTATCTGGGAAAGTGGATAACAGTACAAACCAAAGTATCAAAACATTGAATATTCATTCTGACACTGACAATTCCTCATAGCGCTGTCGTCCACAAAACACTTCAAATGGCCCTCATAGCATTTTCAACACCGCACTGCCACACTGCAATTATACATTCAAACCACAACAGCAACATAAAATATCTGCGTTCATCCTGTCTCAGTTAAGGTGAGCAGGGCCATTCACACAGCTGTTACATCCACTTCTTTCTAGCAGGCTATAAGCAGCTTTTCATTTATTCAGGTCAGAGATGGTCAGTGTCAGACCAAAGCATGCATTGACTATGGGTGCACCACTTCCTCTGCTGCTGCTAGTTCTAATGTAGCCAATCTGTCCAAAAAAGTACATTAAATGCATACTGTGGTTCAAATAGCTTACAAACTCTACATCTTTTCAAATCCCTGTCTAGAACAGTAAACAATTGGACTGCTCAACAGTCCGTAAGGAGAGGGTGCTACAGGACGACTGAGGTCAGCACAGACAGACGCTGGTAATAACATCACTAACCAACCACCTCACAGCTTATTCGCTAAAGAGAGCCTGGAGGGGGAGGACAAAAGCTGGCAACCCCTCAAAGTGAGCCAATCCAGCCAATCAAACAGCTCCTGGTTGGTCAGGGAAGAGACTGATGTTGACTCTGATCCAAAATATGAGAGTCTAGACTCAGAGCAGAGTGTTGTGAATGGAGAGAGAGCAGGTATCAGAAACAGCAGGGAGGGAGAACTGGGAGTCTCTTCTCCCCAGGTAGGGAGGGAGAGGCTGGACTCTCATGCTAACATTGTCCAGGCCTTGGAAGAGGACAGGAATGTGTGTTGAGACGAGCACAGATGGAGATGAATGGTCAAGCCTGGGGAGAAGCGGTCAAGAGGGGCTCCGTCTGTCTCTGTGTCCCCCAAGGTGGTGAGGCCATGCTGGGGGTGGGAACTCAGAACAGATGGGTAGAGATCTATTTGTGATTCAGCTGGTGGACTGTAGCTGACAGAGAGCGAGAAAGAGAAAGAGAGAGAGAGAGAGAGAGAGAGAGAATAACAGGCAGAAAGAGATGGAGGGATGTAAAGAAGAATGGAATAATAGAGTGAAAGGAGAACTGGGAAGGATGCAAAGAATAAGGAGGAAGGACAAGGAAGCAGGAATATATTAAATGAATGAATGAAAGGAGGGAGGAGGAGGCAAAGTGGCAAACTTTGACAGATGGAAACTTATCATAGCATGTCTCTATCATTAGACAGAGAGTCAGAGAGACAAATAGCCAATAACTGGTCGACCCTCAGAGATTCTCCCTCCAGTGAAGCTGTTCACAGCTATAGACAAGCCTCAGTGACCAAGACTGAGACCCAATCCCAATATAATAGCAACTGTAACTCTATGAATAGTTCACTTTTTTACAGAGGCACAGTAATGACCAATGAACATAATTTATAGTTGGCCCAAACTCACTCGAAAAAGGAACTGTGGCAAAATATACTGTAGCCATTAGTCTCATAAATAAGATATCATGATGAATTCTACTTAATATGCAAGATCCAGTACTAGCCTGTTTTTTAATGTTCTGCTAACTCGGCCTTGTGGTCTTGCCAGAGGATAAATGGTCCAGTTTTACTGAACTGAGTCAGGATCTACAGAGAGATTCCACACTCAGTGGCCACCAGGCAGCAATAGTAGAAACTCAACCTCCAGTCACCTTTAGTTGCAGCTTCATTATTCATTATTACAGTACACTGATATATTCCCCAGTACTATTGTACACAGATGTGTGTGTGTGTGTGTGTGTGTGTGTGTGTGTGTGTGTGTGTGTGTGTGCGTGTGTGGAGTAAAGTCTTACTTTCTCTTCTTAAGGCTTATAAATCCACTAGGCAGTGCCCTCTTCACCCCTCTCACAAACATGAACACACACACACACACACACACACACACATACACACATACACGCACACACATAGAGTAGGCACAGGTTCAAAGAGCTCTCTCTTACCTGGAAAGTGACAAAAAAGGAAAAGACAAATTGTAAATAAAGAAGCACAAAAGCAGATTTTTTTCTCTCTCTTTTTCTTTTTTCCAAGAAGACTATGACTCTGACTGACTCCTCATTGTTGAAACACGCATGCAAGTAAGTCCCTTTGTTTAGGCCATCGATATAACTAATCTACATTTACCCTTGAGCTGTCGTCTTTTGTTTATCTGGAAATAACTAACTGCAGACGAGAGGTAAGCTAGCGTCATTTCATTTACTGGTTACTGTTTGGTGTGTCCTTGCTTGTATGCATGGATGTATGGATGCATTATTGTATGGATGACATTAAGGTTCATAGTTTATATAGCGGCAGCCGATGCACAAGTACTCTCATGTGTTCAAATATGTTGCCACCAGCTCAAGGTTCTGTTTTTACCGGATCACCGAGTGACTGACTCCACATTGTTGAAATGCGCATTTAAAATGCGAAATGGATTCCACTGAGTCTACTATATGTGTAGATTCAGAGCACTCAAATCAATTTTC
Organism: Centroberyx gerrardi; assembly: GCF_048128805.1. Classification (NCBI taxonomy): domain Eukaryota; kingdom Metazoa; phylum Chordata; class Actinopteri; order Beryciformes; family Berycidae; genus Centroberyx; species Centroberyx gerrardi. The sequence continues at coordinate 9,675,920 of NC_136002.1, forward strand.
CATGCCATATTTTATGCCATAGCAGCTGTTTTAGCACACAGAACATTGCCCTAGAGACTGAAAATGTTGCCTTAAGTCTCATTGACTTTCAACAGGGAGGAATTATCTTCTGGAACCTATATGAAAAGAGGCTCAAGTACCATTTATGGACAGAAAGTCGCGGGTCAAGTGTTTCAGTTCCTGACAATGTTCCCCACAGGCTGCATTTGTGGTCCAGCTAAAATACGCTTCCCTAGTCTTGTTTTAATAGTTTAGCATCACATGGAAACAGGAGCACTGAGCAGGCTGAGTCATTCCTCCAGAAGCTGTAAACCTATTTCTAAATGGATTCAGGCACAAACAATATTATTAAAATTAAGATTAGATGTAGCCGTATTGCACAGCTTGATATCAATAGTGCTGCTAAAAGCACAGTGGGATCTATTAGAAAGCAAAAGTATTTCAGGGGAAATTGTCCTCCAGATATAAAGCAGCATCCAACCAAACACTTTTAAAATGATTCTAAAACAAGAAATAAGAAACAGCAACAGCAAGGACACACAATTCACTCTTTCACAGCTAAACACTGCATAAATGTGATGGTGTGCAAGAATCTGGTGTTTATGTGTTTCTGTGAGAGGGTGGATGGTTTGTGTGTGTGTGTGTGTGTGTTGTGTGTGGTAAATGTGTGTGTGAGTGTGATATTTTCTACAGTACATCTAACAAAGCTTGATTATTCCACCGTCCTTTTCAAGTCCTCCATTAAGGCAGATCTTAATGGCCAGATGACAAATCTACAACAGAAATCATTTGTTTCCAGAGGGCAGCTTTACTTTGGATCTATATTTGGATTTCAAATGACTCTGGTTGGCACGAATCCTGCCAATCCATCTCTCCCTCTCTCCCTTTCCCCTCTTCCTCTCTCCCCTTTTTCTTCTGTGTTGCCAGAAACTGAGCTGAAGGGCTGATTGCTAAATAGGAAGTTTAAAAACCCAGGGTGACTTGGACTGTATGGATTCACCTCTGAGAACTAATAGAGGGCAAAAAGAAGGGATGAAGCTAGAGAGATTTAAACTGATCAGCAGTGTGAAGCTCAGCTCCTCCTTGAATATGTTCTCATTCTATTCTGTTATATGCTGATGATATCCTGCTCTATCTGCAGTCATACTGTTACTCTAAGCCTGCCAGCATGTTGCTTTAAAGCCTTGATACTCCATTCTGAAGCAGAGAGATAAATGTAAATGAGTTGACAGAGAGGGGAGAAATAGTGTGGAGTGAATGCAATATCCTGACTGCATTCTCCTGACAACATGACTACAGATCTCATAAACACCGGAGGCAGAGTCTTCATGTCTGAATGAATGTATAACTAAGACCCTGTAAATGATATGCAAATTGAAAGGCAGAGTCAAACCCTCTTTTCTATCTGGGATTTTCACTTTAACATTCCATTAAGATCTGTGATTCACTATGACAGTTCTGCTATAACAACCTGAGAGGGAGTGTGGATGCATTTGGTTGAGGCTTATTATCCACCTGAGAAACAGCCTCACAGTCATTTCAAATCTGATAACACAAAATCATAAAAAGCTATTAAAGCTGGATTTTGAGTCCTATATATACAACTGGATAGGATGAATTACTGACTATTAAATGGATTTTAGTCATGAGAGGTGACATATCAAAATCCTGGACCAGTTTTATGGGAGGTAAAAAAAAATATCTAAGAAGGTATAATGCTAACTGCATATGACCGTCTTTGGCAATGCCAACTCAAACATGATCATACATTACCAACATTTCTAGAAATATCTTTTCATAAATTGTACACTACTGCAATTAAAACCCAGGAAATTTTCCTAAAAAAACAACAGAAAACAAGGATGGAAATCTCTTCCCTTTGCCTGTTGTGGCTCAGATCACAGAGGAGGTGAGTCTGTCTCAGCTCTCCTCATCCCTAATGCATTCTCCACTCCCTCTTTTCTCCTTTCTCTGCTGGCTCCTCTCCAAAGCAACCTCTCCTCCAAAACAACCTTTCCTACTCTGTTATCTGTCTTTCTCTTGTCTCCTGCTTGTCTCTGTCCTTCCCTGCCCATAAAGAGATGTGGCAGTATCATGAGTAGAGTTTATTTAAACACAGTGTCATACATTCCATTGACAATTCCCATTGGCAGGCACACACTTCCTTCCCCTCTCAGCTGATGAGTTATGCTCCACCAGAAGAAGAAACTGTGACATCTTCCAAATAAGACAGATTTTCTAATATAATGTATGACTGCCATCTAATGAAATAAGTGACTGCTATCCAATCTGGGTCTATTTAATGGATCTTGACAACCATAATGGGCAAGAATTATGTCATCACTTTAAATGTCTCTTTATTTCAAGTATTTTGTGTCTCTATGCCAATCTGCAGAACAGTTTTAAACTACTAAGTGATGTCTAAGAAATGTCTGTCTGTGTTTCCATATTTTGTGTGTGCATGAGTGTGTGTGTGTGTATGTGTGTGTGTGTGTGTGTGTGTGTGTGTGTGTGTGTGTGTGTGTGTGTGGAGGGGGGATTAGCATACTATTATATATTATTACTATAGTATGCAGATCTGATCCACACTAATGAGGGACAGGATCTGTACCTATCTGCCAGAAAACACCTGGAAAGTTACCAACAACATCCAGAATAATAATGCAGGAGACAAGCAGACTGAGAATGCATGGCAACAATGATATGAGACTTCTTCTACAGTCAGACTAATCCATGCTTCCATCTCTCAAGAATAGGAACCAGTCACTCCAGTTCAGCAACACTGGAACTATGCCAGCAGCATGATATTAAGATACATAGTTAATAAGTTAGACTGTGATGAATTTTGCCTGAATAAGGAGTTGTCTGATGACTGTGATTCAACCTTTTAAGTTCCCTTGTGCTGCATCAGTCCACTGAGCAGATGCCACATCCTGCTCAACCTTTCCAGCAAAGATTAATACTATGAAAACAAAATAACAGTAAAATGACCTCTGAATGCATGATGCTTTCTCTGAAAAAGGAGGTTATTCCTGACTGGAAAACAAAGCATACTAGCTTTGTCCAAATACACAATTACCATTATTTGTATTGTGGCACCCCAGTGCCACTGTGTTGCATTATTGGAGCAAACCAACAACTTCAGCACCATGGACAGCGTCCTTTCCACAGCGCAGGCCACTGGGGAAAGTACTAGAGGGCAGGTATTACCCCAACGACCTGCTCTGTGCCTGGTAAAGCAGCCACAGGTGAGCTGCATTATCCTAACGGCTGCTGACCCAGTTGGGAGCAGGTTTAAGCAGAGGAAGATCAGAGGGAGGCAGAAAAAATGACGAATGTAATAGTAAGAAAATGTAGAACACATATTATTACAATGTAGTAAATGTAATATGGCAAGGGAAAGACTTTGTGGTAAAGTAGATGAGATTGGATCTCTTGCATTTTAATTGACTGGTTTCTAAATTTCTAAAATGTGGATGTAAATGTGGTCAGTGTCGACTGTTAGTCAAAGCCATGGATGGAGATGGAGGGAACAAATTTACCAGAGTGCAGCAGGTAAGTGATCATTTGTCCTAGGCAAGGCCGAGAGCTCCTGTGAGCCCTGCAGCCTCCACAGTTCATTTCATTCAGGTTAATGAACACCATTTACCAGGCAGGGAGCAGCTTTGAGGAAAGACTCGGAAAGACCAAGCTGCTGACCAACAGGAGATAGAAACATTCCCACAGGAGACACCAGGAGCGACCCTCCATGTTAATGAATATGCCTTTAAAGGTGAAATTTATTCTATGGGATATATGACTTGATGATTAATATATTTCACAGCCACAGCTCTCTTAATGTTTGAAAACCTCAACCATAAAATGTATTCAGTTCTCTTCCATTGCTTCATCTTCTGCAGTATGGATGTATTCTTCTTTGCTTTGCTCTGTCACTTTGAGACAGAGACAGTAGCTCCATAAAGACTCTACTGATAAAAGCCATGGCTTGTGGTGTCTGTGTGTAAAGCAAATAAACAAGATGTCTCTATTAATGGAAAGGTAAAGGATGAAGACAAAACTATTCAGTAAGCATTTGAAAAGTTTATGTTAAGCAACAGTTATGCTGATCTTTAACTGGAGAGCATGGACAAACCTGAAGAGATAGCAATATTACCCTTCAGGCAGAGAAAAACAAGGCAGAGTTTCTCACTCCAGATGGGCCTTACAGATGTGTTGTTGAGTCTACAGATGCTTCTCTGATGCACACTAGTACAGCATGAGCAAGTTTACCTTGCTGTTGTACAAAACTCCTAATAATCTAATTACCATACCTGACTCTACTCCAGCTGAATATTCATTCTGATTATTAGTAGTTTAGAGTTGTGGAGATAAATCTGCTTTAGTGTGAACTGGTTTAAATATTTTTCATGAAAAGTTGTTCCAAAGGAAACAGATCTGCAGCCAAACAGATGCATTGACCAGAGTCTCTAGCATTCTTCCCCATGGAGGTTTTCCCTCTGTCCATCCATGCTGTTGTGTAGTTGAGGAAATTATTTAGTGCTTCAGAGAGTTCTCCCTGTGGTAAAATGGACTCAAGGAAATCAATTCTGCATTTGACCCTTTGAGGTCCTCTGTCTCACGCCAAGTATCCACAGAGATCTGCAAAGTCTGCAAAACAACCCCAGAGTTCACTGCCATCAGCGTTGGCAAAGAAAGCATCTTATTTATCTACTGCAAGTCAAAGTATGCAAACAGAGTATACTGTGCTATGATAGTTTGTGTGTGTGTGTGTGTGTGTGTGTGTGTGTGTGTGTGTGTGTGTAGGCAGCTGATAGTAGCTAAGTGACAATGACTGGCTGTGACTGTGAGTACTGGTTTGATTGACAGCCACTCAAGGTGTGTTCAGACATGTGCTTGTTATCCAGTAGCTGCTCATTATAAACTCCACTATTCTGACACTGCAGCCACCACTTCTTCCACTTGACATTCTGCAACTGGTTTCCTAACTGGAAATCCAAGTCCTGTCAGACAGCTGGCCCTGCCTCAGCAACATCCACTGGAGTGTTACTGTTTAACATAATAATTATCCTAACAGTTTTCTTTTGTTTAATGTGTTTGTTCTGCTTTCATTGACACTTAACACACTGTTACATTTTACAGGATAACTTGCACTGGCAAAAGACAAAGAAGAGACTTATTCTTACAATTGGAAATACATTTAATACAAATACTGGGACGCTGAAAGGCCAATGTTCCAACCTGACAATACTGACATTTTACTGAACTCCAACTGAATGTCTGGTTTCAAGTCCTAAGTACACACTCTATAGCATTACCTGCCTCTTTGAGAAAGTCCATAAGGAGCTGACTGGAAGCTCATAATACCACAAATAAACACAGAATAATCTCTGAAAGAAATTACAGGCAACTGAAAAAATATTTGCAGGTTACTGTGCAAGGCTGTGCTTCTAATTCTGATCTCAGACTGACAAATTCCCACTCATCAAAACATACAGACTAAATGATGCAGAACAGGTCAGGTGTGGAATCTGTACTGAATTATGTTATTTATCTAACCTGGCTTACAGTGATCATGGCTGGTCTGACATTTCTGCCCTGCTCATAACTGAGACCCTCCAAGCAATGGAAGATTAATGAGCACATTAGCTGCATTCATTTTGACACTGGTCCCAGTAAAGCACTCATTTGGTGTGAGAACAAGATAATAGAGCCTGAATCCCTCTCATTTCTCAGACAAGAGTTTCACCTGGTGATAAACATTAAAGAACAGGGAGAAAAAACATATGAAAACATCATAGGATGGGGAAATAGAAAAGAAAAAAAACAAATAGCTAGGTTAATCTGGACAAAACTCCTGTTTCATTAGTCAAGGATGAGAAGAGTAAAAACTGTTTGCCACTGAATTCTCTGTCCAGTCAGAATGTGTCTGACTTCCAGGGAGCTGTCAATCTGAAGGGAGTTAAGCCCCGCCCCCCTTCCTGCTCTGCTAAACACAACCAGGCTGTTTCCTGGTGGCTTTACCTGACCGTCACACTAGAGTGCTGTCTAAGCCCAACACAAAGACCAGAGCAGAGCAGAGCAGCAGGGAGAACGACAGGGAAGACGTGTAGCTCTGTCATCCGTGTGTGTGTGTGTGTGTGTGTGTGTGTGTGTGTGTGTGTGTGTGTGTGTGTGTACAGTATCTATTTCTGTGTTTATGTACCTATTTGTGTTGAAGGTGTGAGAGACTTGATGCCACTGAAGTTCCAACAGCCAGAAGCCTTTCACAGTCTGTCAGCAGGCCAATTAGGAGCTAATTAATGTCAGATTAAAGTGTGGCTGTTCAGTGATCTTATTAGAGGTGTTGGGTGAATAAATTAATTACTGCTTCACAGATGGCATTAGAGAACGGATCATTGATTGCGGGTAAAGAAAGAGCTGAAGTTAGTGAAACACTTGAGCAAAACTCCAGAATATTGAGTTGAAGATAACTTTTAAAAGACAAAAGTAACACACTGGACCTTGGAGTCCTGTGTCTTCCAGCACAATAAATGCCTGTGTTACAAATTCACAGCCATGCTCCTGAATTAGATATACTGCAGGAGAAAACCAAGCTTTCTCTGTTACACAAGCAGAACTAATTCTGTTACACAAGCATCGCCAAGCATGGCCAGATTAAAGCAAAAGACGTTCAATAGTGCTACCAAGCACGATCAAAAACAACAAAATTCAGTTCAGTGTTTCTGTTTTATCTCATGTGGTGTTTTAGAGTTATCAACTATCCATCCTTGACACTTCATCTCCCTATAAGCAGCATCATATAAACTGTCCTCATTGTCAGAGGACTTGGAGTCATTATCTGTACTGTCCACCCAACTCTGCAGCTCTGTGAAGTCTTAACACACTCAACACCTCAACAAAAACTAATTGTCTTGGCACCGTCCCATTTCCCTGAGAAACAATCTGCTGGTGGGAACAGAGTATTTCTGCAGTATGGCTGCTCTGACAAGATTAGTATGGGCTGTTGAGGAGGCTGGAACCTGTTTGCCATACAGCCTCCGTATCATGACACAGGAGCTGCACTGGGCTTAGTGTTTGTGTGTGTGTGCGGGTGCGTGTGTGTGTGTGCGTGTGTAGATGTGTGTGTGTACACTCTTGGCTTCAGCACCACTCTAATCCAAGCTGCATGGAGGGAAAACTAATGAGGGGACAAAGAGATTGCCATGGAAGTGCACACACTGACTTAAAGACACACACACACACACACACACACACACACACACACAGACACACACACTAGCAGCTAATTTGAGGTCTCAGTGTACCAAGCAGACTCAGATACCTGGACTCGCTGTAGCTGCTGTACACAGGAGTGACAGAGAGCAGCTGAGAGAGCTAATTTTACCCTCTGCTGGTGCAGCAGAGGGTACAGCAGAGAATTACATCAGTGAGCACACACACACACACACACACACACACACACACACACACACACAGAGTATAATAGTATAAGATATATATAGAATATATATTAGTATAATAATAGTATAATAGCTATCATCATGGTGATGATTCTGATTCTAGGAGGACCTACACAGAAGGTTTACTGCCTCCCTGCTGCTGCTGCCTCACTGTGGTTATTATCATTATTAGAAAGATGATCAACAGGAGGTGATGGAGGTTTTAGAGGAGAGGAGACAAGAAGAGAGAGAGAGAGAATCAATATTCTAGTGTTGGATTATGCAACAAAACAGATGTGATAAATTAGCATAACATTATTCTCCTGTAAAAGTCCCCTCAGTTTAGTAATCTGTGGTTCCCACATCAGACAACTAGGATGGAGGAGGGAAACTGGACTCAATTTGGTTTATCTCTCTCTTCTTTGTCTCTCTTCCTCCCTGTTTCTACCTCTTATTCTCCTGTCTTTCTCCCCACCTCTCTCCAGGCTAATCTCCGGTGATAGATAGATGCTTTGTGGCCTCATTACTTTCTTCAGCCTTGCTGACGTTCTGTCTCTCATTTGTCACATCCATTCCACATTCAGATTGACTTTTATAAGTAAACCTTGTTTAAAGGCAAAAGAAAAATGAGACTCTCAGTCCTGGTAATTACTTTGACGATGATGAGCTGGAAAGAGAGAGAGACACAGAGAGACATAGAGAGGGAAAGAACAAGCGAGAGAGTAAAACACAGCATGTCTCAAATAGGCTGTGTGTTCTCTAAGTTGTTTACACATTGAATTGAAGGCAAGGCCCCAATGTAAGATCTCTGTGCATTACAATGTGTATCTATCTCTTTATAAAAGACCCTGTTTCTCTCTTTGCACTTCCTCATTGTAAAGAGAAAATATGGAACATGGGAATAATTTGGTCTACAATTGTCTCATGATTATGCAAATTAATACCCACAAAGCTCTCAGGGAAATTTATTTGGAATAATTTAGTGTCAAAACTTATAACTGGGTTATCATGGTGATTTAATTTATTTAATTTGTTTATATTTATTGTTGGCTGTGTTTGTTTCAGGCAGACATTGAGTTAATCTTCTAGAAATGGAGAGCTGATCAGAGCTGGATTGGATCCACAGAGACCAAAGAGAAACTACTGGAGCCTCAGTCTCTGTGTAACGGGTCAATGCAATCTGTCCATGACCTGCCCTTCAATGGCAATAAAACACAGAGAAGCACAAATACACTGAGACCTACTGACTCTCTTGGCTATTATCCATTCCGTGTCTTGACATTGGAAAGAAAAAAAAAACAGACTCAGGAGCTGTTTGTTGAATCTTGCTCTATATAGGTCAATAAACAATCTGAGAAAACCCACAGACTAACAAAAGGCCATGCTCAATGATCCATCTATGGGATTTGTGTACACTGGGTTCTGTCTGGTAACAGACAGTGTAGTTCTGATATCAGCAGCATAAAAGACGGTACACACAGTTAAGGATATTTTCAGATGTTATATTATAGATTCAGGCACACAACACTATTGGTATTGTAGTTGTTGTAGTTTCATAATTAGAATGTTTTGTTAGTACACTGATCGTAAATGTAAACTTCTTACAGCTCTACTGTATCTAAGATTCCACCTCCTCCTGAACTAAACTGCTTCTTCAGTGCTGATTCTCCATTGTAATTTCCCATTACTCTACATTACTAACGTCTATCATCTAGGCAGGGATCCAGTCCACATTGTGAATAATAAAGTCATAATAAAGTCAATATCTTCAGCAGGAGTGGAAAATGAGACTTTAAGTCTATCAGACAGCCGTGATCAATAGCACACAGCAGGTGAATCTCTGTGTAAAACAACATAGTGGGTCTTTGCTTTGGCAAAACTCCACTTTCACCAGCTGCTGGCCTCAAGTTTAGCTTGGCTCTGTGTAGGTGGAGGAGCTGGACTGAACCTCTAGAGACTTTACCATCCACCCAACTGGGTTAAGGTCCTGTAATGATAGTTATGCATTGTAAGTCTAGTTCTATGATCACAGGCGGAGCCCTCTAATGGTCTCTATTGGCTTAGCCACTCATCTAGTCGCCTCATTGCACTGAAATTTGCATGCACGTGGGCAGCCAATCAGGATGAGCCTATTCAACTTTATGGGGCCTCACTCACTATAAATGGCAAGCGGCCCTCTACATCCACTTTTCTTCAGCGCTACTGAGAGACAAAACAACACTGCCAAGGATGGCATTGTCAGACTCACCCACTGCGAAGTACTGCCCGACCTGCCCCGGCCTGATCGCTGTCGTGGACCCACACAAAACTGCTACCGCTACGCTCCACCTCATTCCTCTGTGAAACTAGACTTCCCCACCATTATGAGAAGAGCCGTCGAGACCATCGGCATCCAGCTATAACCTCCTGATCATCCTCGCCGTGCCAACAGGCTGCTTCAGGGTGCGTACAGGCGAGGAGGTTAGGGAATAGATAGATATAGATATAGATAGATAGATAGATCTATCTATATCTATATCTATCTATTCCCTAATGTGTGGAGGCCTCTCCACAGTCTGTGTACGACATGTGTGGTTGGGCCTGACTGCCCTCCGCAGGAAGTATAAGAAAGATCTTCTTGGTGCCCTGCTGTCGCCACAGGGACTGTTTGGAGCATCCATCTCCCTGGCTACTCTACGTTTCCAGCGACTCAGACGTCATATTCCGTTGGCATCTATGTTCCAGGACGCGAAGGGGCGCCCCGCAGCATCGGCTAAGAGACATGAGTGCTGCAGAGTGGCCTGCGTGGCCCTTGCCCCCTCCTCTGGCAATTAGAAACAAGAACTACACAGAGAATTTCTAGCTTCTGCTCCACAGCTGGTCGCACGCCCCCTGACAGAATTCTATCAGGAGTGGCGGAGCCACTGTGTGTTGACAGAATGGATGGACAGAGCACTGTGACTGGGTTATTTACTCCAGTTTCAATGCATTCTGCCTCCGTTTGGGTGGATGAGAGTGGATCATGACCTCACATGAAGGCATGGATCTCCTCTCCCGGGAGATAGGTTAGGTTAAACTGCTTCAGAAGGAAGCAATTTCTGTGGTTCCTAAAGAGGACAGACAGAGAGGTCTCTACTCCAGATATTTTCTTATTCCAAACAAAACTGGAGATATGAGACCCATCTTAGATGATGTGGGCGATGCCCGTGTTGAGCGGGCAGAGACCATTCCGCATGCTTGCAGTGAAAAAGCTACTGGAACTGGTACAACCGGGCGATTGGTTCACCACAGTGGATTTGAAAGATGCTTACTTTCATATTCCGGTGGTGCCGAGAGACGGGAAATTCCTGCCTTTTGCCTTTCAGGGGGTAGCTTAGGAGTACAGCAGACCTCCCTGGCTCCCCGCACCTTTTCAAAGTGTGTGGCTACCGCACTGAGTATCAGGTTGTGGACTGACAGCTAATAGGAAGACCTGTCTAAGAAGAGACCAGTGTGTGTGTGTGTGTGTGGACCACCAACTAATTATCCACCAGTCACATTGAACAACAAAAGCGTGGTTGTCATTCAGCTGATATTGAAAGTTCCTCTGTTCATTATGTGACAGTAAATCCATTACTCTGAAACAACATCACTGTAGTTAGTAGTGATACATCATGTTAGCAAATAGCTGCTTTGACCGTCATTGTCATTGCTCTAATATTACACTGATGATTTCCATAGCATCAGATAAACTGTGATGAATGTGTCATTACTAACAACAGCATCAATGTAGTTAGTAGTCATGTTTTGGGTCAGAGAAAGAAAACCTGACCTTCATTATCAGACCCATATTACTGGTGTGTTTGAAGAAATATCATTGCTGTTACTAAAAGCATAGTCCTCTCAAGTGATGTTTGCAAATTAATATGATTTTTGCAAGCGTTCTTTCCTTAATGGGTAAAATAATGTATACGTAGAAAGGTCATATGATTAAATTATTACATATTTTAAGGCATGACTGAATTAAAAAAATATATTTTGCTAACAACCATGGTGTGATTGTTGTTTTATCCTTGCTTTGCAAAGCCATGAAATGCTGGAATGCTAAGCTAAGTATGGCTATGATTTTTTATTTTTCTCATGGCAGCTTCAAAACCCATCAGAATCAACCTCAACAACTAAAGAAATGCATAATAAACGAACCCTCAAAAACAAAATTAATCAATATTATTGTTGGATACAGTGAAAGGAATCATTTTTCACCCCTATTAATTTTTACGTTAGAGTGAAAGGGGCGGGATTCAGAGTCCTTTTTTTGGGCCGAAGAATATGTGTCAGGCCTGAGAGGATTATTGCTCATGTGTGAGAGTAAAGCTGGGAAATCAGTTAGTGGAGCCCAAATTAATTATGTTATCAATCTAAACAACATTAAATCAATGCTATCTCTGTTGGTCATTGGTCATTCAACTGATTAACATTCTGGCAGACCAATAGTTGTGGTAAATAGGTTGTCCAATCATTGGTATAAATCATTGCTGGCATAAAGCTCCACTTTGTATGGAGAAAATAAATAAACCACGGGCTCTTCTTCATGGCTAGACTGTATTCAGACTGAATGAATTCTATTAGTTGGGAAGAGTTATGGTCGGGGTTTGTTTGGTTTGACTTAGTTAAATTCAGATTTGCTTTAGTTTAGTTGGTAATACTTAACATTACAGTTCACTAATTAATGCTCAATTAACTAGCAATTAAGCATTAACTGACCACATGTTAACATGTCAATTATTTATCAAGTATGCTTTAGTCATGGTCAACTAATATAACTAAGTACTTAATAATGAAATAATAAGTACTTCCAAGCACCGCAGGCGCTGGAACCCTATTGTTTTTGATGGGATTCTTCCTCCTCTTTCTTTTCTTTCTCTTCCTCTTCTACCTTAAAACAACCTTTACCTCAGAGACTATAAGTCTATTACTCAGGTAATAAAAATTACACTGAATGGCCAAGTTTTTTGTTTGTTTTTGTTTATATATATATATATATATATATATATATATATATATATATATATGGAAATTCTTTATTAGGAATAACCCCTTGAGATGTACCATCTCATTTTGAAGGGGGTCCTAAACAACAAAAATACAATATAAACATAATTAGACAAAACATTTAACAAAATAAAACAAAAAAAACAAAAACATTTAACAAAACAAACAATAAATATCAAATAATAAGACATACAAAATCAGGAGATCATAATCCAAGCAGAGCATGAAAAATGGATCATTCATTCATAGATTATAGAAAAGTATTAAAGTATTAATATCAGTGATAGCATTAAGTAATCCTACTATAGAATGAGGAACACTCTGTCCCTCCGTCCGTCCGTCCGTCCGTCCGTCTGTCCGTCTGTCCGTCTGTCCGTCTGTCCGCATCCATTTTGCTCCTCAACGGGTTGGCCAATCAATCTCAAACTGCACATGGCCATTGAGCATTGGCATAGGCAGGGACTGACGGAGCTGATTTTTCCATTTTCCCAAATTTACGCTGTTTATGCACCTTTTTGGCAAGTCTGCACGGAGTTGTGGCGCGTGCATCCCCGGAAGTCTGCACGTAGTTGTGGCACGCGCATCCCCGGGTACGGACTAGTAAAGTTACAAAACATAATTATAGAGGTGTTATTATGGACATGTACAACTGATCCCATAATAAGAAGACAGGGTATTTTTGAACATGTGGAAAGATGATATGGACCGAATATTTACAGGTAGATTATTCCAATCAGAGGGAGCTTTAAACATAAAGGCTTTCTTAGCTTTGACTTAGAGACTGCAGGAACAGAAAAAAAGAGCTGTATAGAGTGTCTCAATTGATAATTAGAGGAGAAAGGTACCATAAACTGTTTTAAATAGTGAGGGTAATTGAAATGTATACATTTAAAAATAAACTGCAGCCAATGTCGTTGTCTTTTTATGATGGGCGAGGGCAAATTAAGAGTTTCATACATTGTACAATGATGAGTTATAAAAGGACAGCCAAGAACAAATCTGCATAGTCTATTATAAACTATATTGAGAGGAAGAAGATTAGTTTTGGATGCAGCCTGATATACAACATCAGCATAATCTAAGATTGGTAAAATTAGTTGTAGCGCAAGCTTCTTTCTAACAGTAAATGAAAAGCAGTTTCTGGAACGGTAAAGAACACCTATACCGAAGTTCATTTTCTTCACAATATAATTAATATGGCATTTAAATGAGAGTTCAGAGTCTAGCCATAGGCCCAGGTATTTGGTGTGTTCAACTCTTTGCAGTGGCGTACCATCATGACAGGCAATAACACATGAATAAGCTTTAGATTTGGATTTAATGCTTTGACAAGTACCAAAAATCATAGTGTGAGATTTAGTTTTATTGAGTAGTAATTTATTAGCTGCGAGCCAGTATTGTATGATATTAAAATCAGACTGCAAAGCTGATTCAATCTGTATTAAATTAGGATATATATATATATTACTAAAAAGCAACAACTGTAGCACAGCATTCAATGCAACAAAGAGGCACAGCATGATGTGTGAAGTAATGGGATTTAGAAACCAAAACAAACCCAGTCCTGGTCCAGACCCAGCCCAGCCTCTAGCACTTTAATCACATAAGCTCATTTTTATGAGGACAATAATTTCAAGAGGACAGTAATGAGCAGTAATTAGATTTTCTAGCAGGAACTATGGAAAGTACATTAGCAAAAGCTGCTGTCACTCTTTGACTTACAAATGTAAATGAAGACACATAATCCTGCTTGATTGAAAAACTATTTTCCCTTTGTGAGAATGTAATAAACAAGGGTTCTGCCAAAGAGCTCTAGAGTCATTGGAGAGGCTTGGATTATGTAATGAAGCTGCGGAGAAGCCTGTGTTTTGTAATGAAGCATGTTAGTCAAAAAGACTCAGCTGTCCCCTCAGAGTGAAATGTATTCCCAAAACAACAGAGCAAGATAGATTATAGATTATAGTAATAGATATGCCAGAGACTAGAGCATGGAAAGTATACATGCTGTATAAGACACACACCAGCACACACCAACACACACACATACATGTTCTTGAGTTCTCCATTACCTGTCAGTCCTGCTGCCTCAGAGTGATTGCTGCCAATCTGTTACACACACGCACGCACGCACGCACGCACGCACGCACACACACACACACACACACACACACACACACACACACACACACACACACACACACACACTCACACACACAGACCTTTGATCCAGGTGCCTCATCACCATGAGATTTGTCAGTGAAATACACTTCCTGTCCCTTCCTCCTTGACAGCAGCTGGATGATCTTCCAAAGTCCTTTAGAATGGAGCTGGTAAGGTTCTACATCTCATTATGATGTCACAATGTCACAGCAACAGACAGCTATGGAAGCAGTCACTTCACCAGCAGAGGAGAAGACTGACAACCACAGGATGGACACTGTAAGTAGATGGAAGAAGTTCATCTGTACTGCACACACACACACACCTACACACACACACACACACACACACACACACTCAGTGGGAAGTGAATTAAAATGAATTAAGGTTAAATATGCGCCTTAACTTATTTTTCTGAGTAATGCAGTTACTCTGACTTTATGGACACTGAGTAAGGAAGAAACACAAATTGTGGCTGAAGATGCAGCAAGACAGCACAGAGTATGGACCGCAAACTTCCACACACCACAACCAAATGACAAATTCTGAACATTACTTGAAAGAGAAGAGCCATAATTATTATGTATAGAGCTTATGCAATTCAAGATTAGGAAAAAACTAAGTCTCTAATGTGCTGTACAGGAAGAAAACCTCCCCTAAAACTCTAAGATTTTCTAATAGCTAGTGTAGGTGTATGAAGCAGATAGAAGGACATTAATTCTTGTGGTTTTCAGGAAATCCTCCCTGAGGCAGCGTGGCCTATATAGTCTTCTTCATGAAGCTCCACTGCTGCATTTCAAGCTGCTGCTTTCTGGGGGAGACGATGGTGTTAGCGTTAGCACCCCGGGGGGGAACGTGAGGCAGTATTCACAATAAAATGAAGAGACACAGAGGCAGGATGAGCAGTGTAGCTTAAATGCTTAAACAAACTCAAATCCTTAATGCTTTGTATCTACACGTTTGGAGGGGAGGTCTCTGCAGGCCACTGTAAAAGAAGGAGGACAGAGAGCGGTGAGCCTGGGATTACTCAAAAAGGCAGCGGCTGTGGTCCCACTAGCTGGCAACACGTTTCTTTGTGCGGAGAGAGGAAAGAAACGGGCGAGAAGGGAGATTTGCCTCACCTTGGCACGCAGCCTCAAGATCACTCACTTGGCTCACTTGGTAATACAAATTACTGTCGGTTTCATTGCCAAGGTAGAATGTGTTTGAGACTCAGGCTTCAAAAACTAAAGTACGGACTTCCCATCCACTACAACACAAATTGTGCTGCAGGCTTTAGAGTTTGTCTCCAATGAACGCTCACGCGCATGGCTCTGATATATCTGACTTTTACTTCTTTAAAGATTTCTTGGGCCAAGGAGCAGTTTTTGGTGCTGTCCGTGGTGCTGATCCTGCTGACTGTGTTCAGGCTACCCAGTGCTGTCGTTCCCTAAATGAGAAACGCATACACATTAACTTAATTATCATGAATTAACATAAGGCAAGGCCTAGGAAGGCCTAGGAAAGTGAAAATGAAAAATTTCAGTGATGCAAAAACTTAGGTAATGCTCTGTGCCATTGAAAAAAAAAAACAAATGAAGTTATTATTATAGCTAAGGTTCAGGAACAAAGAACACATTCAATTTCCTGTTCCAACAAATTCAAGCATGCCTAATCATTACCCTTCCTCTTTTCGTGTGTCTCAGTTCTATCGTTCACGCATATGTTTGCAGACAGACCGAGCTGTGACGAGCACTTATAGCTTAAGCAGCTTAATGGCTACCTGATTTATTCTCCACAGTCTTTTACCTGATCTCATGGATCATGAGCTTCTGCTTAACGCCTCGGACATCGGCACAGACCTCCTTTGCCCACCCAGAGAACTCACAGCTACAGAATTTGCCTTTGCCTTCTCTCTATATCATGATGTCATCTGCTCAGTCTTCCCCAACCGCAGGGCAGAGCTTGATGTCTACCTGTTCATCATTCTGGACCTAGCCTTGCAGTTCTGCAGCACAGAATACAGGATTCTATTCTTACCACGTTCTCTTCACCTCCCAGGCAGCAGGACACCTCCAGCAATTCAACCAGGGCACATATCAGGGCACCCTGGACACTGAGCTTTACTGCTGTATTTTCACCGCTCGTTCTGTCTTGGCATGCCAGCTATGTGGCTCGCCTTCCCATCCTGCTACGACATGCACCATCGCCGCT
The DNA here is from genome assembly GCF_048128805.1 of Centroberyx gerrardi. Lineage (NCBI taxonomy): Eukaryota > Metazoa > Chordata > Actinopteri > Beryciformes > Berycidae > Centroberyx > Centroberyx gerrardi. Next base: position 9,692,722 of record NC_136002.1, read on the forward strand.
CCACTTCCACACTCCGTTGCTCCTGCTACACACAACCCTTTGGTATTTTTATTATATTCTCTCCCCCTCAACCCACACTCACACTCAGCCATTCACCTACAGCTCTGTTCCTCAAGGCTTCGACAAAAGAGGAAGACCCATCCTGTGGCAGGGTGGTGAGCAATAATTTTAACAACGGACCTAGGTTGCAACGGATCTAGCTGCCGTTTCCTCCACACCTGCTCCTTCTATGGAGGAACCCACTCCAGGTCCAATTGCCCTCACAACCCCACCAAACAAGCTAAGCATCTCAACACACCAATCAAAATCAACGCACTAGCCACCGCTTTAAAGAGCCACCCAGATCATCAGTTTGTTGACTTCCTCATCCACGGCTTCTTCATTCACATCCCAGATTGATCCCAGACACAATCTCCAGTCAGGCCAGGCTAAGCCCGTATCAGTCCAATCGGCATCGTCACCAGGAAATACTCCAGCAAGAAGAGACTAATCATTGATCTTTCATCTCCCTACGGTCCCACCACCATCCATCCATAGTATCAACAGTCTCATCCCCAGTCTGGACTTTTCCATGCAATACGCAACCGTTCACTATGCTATTAACCTCATCCGTCTCACAGGCTCTGTGCATTGAACGCACCCCTGCTCCAAGCCAATCAGGACCAGAGAGGATCACATCAGCCTGTCAGCCTCAGTCGAGCTGCTGTGTGAATCTGATGTAAACGTGTGTTTCAGGGTTTTGCTCTTGATAAAAAACCTGGTACAAACCAAATGAAACAGAATAAATCAGATGTGTCTTCATTGGGGCTTGATAGTTAACAGAGTTGTGTTCAGAGTCTGTGATGAAGATCAGACTAGAACAGAACCAAAGCCTCTGCTCACCAAGCCCACACAACACTTAGAGCACATTAGTCAGACAGACTGAATGCAGACTTGACAAGCTAAAACTGTCCAATATTAAGATGATTTTAAATGTTCCCTGGTAGAGATAACAGCTAATCAGTTTGTGTCTGATCTCCACTAGCGTAGTAAAGTGAAATATACATGGAGCAGGGAGAAGAGGAAAGGAGGTGAGAAGTCAAAGAGGGAAGGTTCAGACTGTGACTGACTGATTAAAATGACATTCAAGGAGTCAGATGTGCTGCTGTAGGGAGATTTCATATCCTCTCCTCACATTGTTCCAAATTAACAGGATTTATATGCCTAATATAATGCACTGGACCTCTGAAATAGCATTTTAGATGGGTCAATTATGTTTTCAAATAGAATAATTTGAGAGATGAGGCTTAGAGATCTATTAAGTGTAAGACACATCCAAGAGGTTGAACTTTCAGCGAGTAAAAGGAGCTCCATGCTTTGTCTGTTCATCTGCTAAAAATACCCACTAAAAAAGACAAATAATGTATTTCCCTCTTGGAAAAAAATACCTGATATTGGTATGAAGCACCGGTATACAGGACTTATTGGTGGTATCACCTGTTGGTGATAATGTGGCACAATGGCCACACCAATATAGTCAGGTTAAGGATGTGTACATCCTTAACCTCACACACACACACACACACACACACACACACACACACACACACACACACACACACACACACACACCTAGCTGTGTGTCAGCTGGTATTTCCTATTCTAGAGGGAGATGGGCTGTGACAGTCATTACTGCAGCACACACTCCCTGAATAAGAAACCAGACCGCTTTTACACTGGAAACACACTCATACACAGAAAAAAAGAAAGAAAGAAAGAAAGAAAGAAAGAAAGAAAGATATAACGTTGAAGAAGTACATCAAATACAAGTACATGGAATCTCTAGATCACCCATCTTTAGTTTTCTTACTACTGCATGAAAAAGTAAAGTATGAATATAATTTTTAATTTCAGATAAAGCAAGCAGAGTCAAATTCAATTTCCAGGATCTGAAATTACTCATTCCCTCACATTCTCAGTGGACTGTGTCAAATGATGGTAAATTAAAACTTCTCAAAAGCTTCTATGTGAATAACATGATGAGGCAAGTCTGCTGGAGAGTACATCGGCTACATGATCAGCTCCAGTGGACATGATGATGAGTCTTTTGACAAGGGAATGCTTTCTACTCATTAAGACACACTGTGACATCACAATGTTCACCAATGTTGTACCACTGGACTGAGAGAAACCTTCCGCACCAGGTACAGCACCCATTCTCCCAGTATAGACCACTGGAGTCCTACCAGATAGATTTATTCCATTAGCTGCAAGCAGTATGTTCTCTCTTTTTTTTTTTCAAATACATTTTTTTTATTGTTAATATTGTATACAATATTCAATATTACATTACAAGGTACATCGCAGTTGTACAAGCTATTGTTAGTGTTAGGACAGTCATAGCACTATAAAAAACAACCAAAAATAAATAAATAAATAATAATAATAATTAAAAGTAAGTTTATTGCAATTTTACATGATGCCAAAAATGGTCCCAGGTTTCCTTCATTTTTCCATTGCCACTGATCCTACCTAACATATTCTCATATGCTGCTATTTCAATCATTGCATCCATCCACTCTTTCATATCAGGGGATCTCGAACATTTCCAATTGTGTAATATCATCCTAGCTGCCAGCCATTTCTCCAAGGTTCCCAGAATCTTATTCCAAAATGTATAAACCAAAGAACACTCCCAAATCATATGTAAAAATGTACCTGTGTCCTTTTGACGTTTCCAACATAAATCGTTAGTTACTAGTCCTGTTCTGTAGAGCCTAGATGGTGTCCAATAATATCTATGTACTATCTTGTAATAGATGAATTTTCCTCTGATTTCTTTAATATTTTTCCCAGTATTTGACAGAATTCTTAACCAATCGTTATTCTCAATATTACACCCAAGATCTTTCTGCCATACTATTCTGAGGTTATTACATGAATCTCCAAATAACTGATTACATTTTCTGTAGAAAACCGATGCTTTTTGGGATTCACGTGGTAATTTTAAGTACTCCAACAAAAAATGTTCCTCATTGAGGTTAAAATGAAACTTACTACTAATACAACGCCGTATTTGTAGGTATTTCCAAAAGTTTCCTTTGCCTTCAAACTTATATTTCTTCATTAAATCAGAATATGACATAAATACCCCATTCGCATACAGGTCACCTGCAGCGTTAACCCCTTTGGACTGCCACTGTTTCCAATACACCGTTTTTTTCCCTATCCGTATTTCTGGATTGTACCAAAGTGAGGCATAGGATTGTTTAAAGAGAGATATTTTGCCCATTTTATGAATTTTACTCCAAATCTCCCTTGAGTGGGTAAGACAGACGGATGACGGATAAGACAGGGTTTGAGTTTGACTTTAACTGATTTCATGAACGCTGAGAAAGAACATCAATAGGGCGATATGGCAATAACAACTTTTGCTCTATAGTTACCCAGTCCATCCATAAATCCTCTCCACAACAATGTTTGGCCAACTTAGCTATTTCGAAAGATAAGTTATACATCCTCACATCTGGTAATCCAAGGCCACCCCTTTCCCTTGGAGAACACATTTTACTAATTTTAATTCTGGGCCTCTTCCCATCCCAAAGGAAATCTTTGATAATCTTATCGTATTGCTTGAAAACAAGATCTGGTATAGTCAGCAAAATAGTCGTATAGGAGGTTTGCACTCTTCGCCTTCTAGTTTCAGTTTCATCTACAGGGTATGAAAGATAATTTCAAGCTAAGGAGAGACAAGATTCATCTTGCACAGCAGAATTACCCAGATACACTGAACATTATCCAGAAGGAGCTCTTTTTTTGGCAGTAAAAGCACAAACAATCAGGAACACAAAGTACAGTCAGTCTACTTTGCAGGTAACTGTGATACTGAGGACAGTAATAAAAAGATACTGAGGTGAATGTGTTGAGATTGAAATGTACAGTCAAAGGATTCAAATAGACTCAGAGTAAAGACAGACCAGCCTTGAAACCAGAAGTAGGACAAATATGTTCTCAAACACAAATAATATATCAAACACACACATGCCCACATGCACACACACTTTACCAGCATCTATTTTGAGTCCCACAAGATAGTGAAACCCTAGTAAATAGGCAAACACACACACACATCTCCACACACATCCTCCTCCTACACAGACTGTAACAAAGCTCTCTTTATCCGTTGCCTTCAGTCAGAAAGCCCATTGAGATCCACCTCTAAACAGACTGAATGAGTAAACACACAGCCATTCCTCTCCTGCAGTTCACATATTTATTAAGGTGCTGTGGAGATTTTCATTAGTAGGAGAGTCACAGCAGGAGAAAGACACACAGCTACCAGGCTTCTGATTGGCTAATTCCTCGAGACATCATGGTCAATCCTTGGGTCTGGCTGGTTATTTATTAGATGGCATTTTGACACATATTGGATGATAACAGGTAGCAGATGACTGAATAACACTGTCTTTGGTTTCCCTTGGGTGCGGAGTGTGGATTTATCCAGCAAACTTGCTTTACTGATATTCCAGCTGGTAAAATCATAGCATTTTAATTCTGTTGATCCCCTTGAGTTCCCTATATTGGATGATATAAAGATATAAATAGTCCTATATGTAAGGTTATAGCTATTGTTAACATACACTGATTCACTGCTAACAATGCATCACTGATTTCATGCGATTATGTAAGAAACTGATTTTAACACAACTCTGACAGCTGTCATACGCAGGCACCAGTAGAAGTTCTTGTTTTATAATTCGTCTTTCATTTTCTTCTTCTGCATTCATGCTGAGTTTAGTGAAAAGTGATTCAATGGGCTTACAGACACACACACACACACACACACACACACACACACACACACACACACACACACACAGACACACACACACACACACCTGCCATAGCAGCCGAGCCACTCCATCATATTGATTAACCATACACCATTTCACCAGAAAAACACTTTCACTCCCACATATTTTAATTTCACTCTGGACAGAATATTGAAATGTTTCACTGCTAGACTGTTTCACACAATGAAAACCAACCACAACCAACGCAGTTCAACTTGATGTCTTTCACAAATGTCACTGAAAAACCAATGATTTCCTGTCAGAGGAGAGGCAGGGGGAATTGGATCATGTGACCGGCCATTTCACATGTATTGATCCTGGCATCATTTCCAAGACATTATTCAAAACGTACAGATGGCCTCTCAGGAAGAAGCTGTTCAGCACTGTGCAGCCTCTTGTCTGTTATCTGCTTTTATTCATCCAACAGGTTTTAGGTTACATTGAGGTCTCATCACTGTCCTGCGGTCGGCACAGAAATGTCCAGTGGATCCGATCAGCGTTTTGTGGTTGATTCCATTTGTTGAAGACAGTGAGAGAGCAGAGAGATAACACAGAGTTTAAACAGTATTCACTACTTTTCTCTTTGGTTTGATAATCAGTCTCTCCTTTTGATTTCCAGGGGAAACTCCCACTGGGATGATGGGTTTGTGTTTGGCTGCAGGAATGAACAAATAACTGCAGCAGTCGTCTGCTAGAATGTTTCTTTTTATGTCTGGGAGTGTGAAGGCTTCCCGTGTTCAGACGACGACTTGACATTCAAAACAAAAAGTCGCTGCCAACATCCATACAGAATCAAGCGATGTGCTTTATCAACATCGTCTGTCCTTAGCAACTGACTAACCAAGTACAGCAGAGCTGAAGCAATGAAGAAACTATCACGATTTGTGCCATATGGGGATTAGTTCACATCTAAGAGAGAGGGAATGTAAGATATTCACCAAAATATTGTTTGACACAGAAAACTTTATCTCTGTCATTATAGTAGATTCATAAAATTCAGCGAAATATAACTAGTGGACTTTTTTGAAATGTTTGAATGTTTAATCCCACAGCAATTTTATGAAATGCTTTGAGCTTTGACCCGTTCCCTTTTCACATCTATTATCCAGGAAACAGCCACTGTTCCACATTCAAATCCAAAGGCCAAAGGACAGATTTGAACGCCAGTCAATTAACTCAATAATGATTCCTAATTTTTCAGCAGAGTGGTTTCTGGTTCTTGGTTCTTGGTGGTTCTTTCTCTGTCATTTCATGTGAAAAGCCTTGAAACCGAGGTCAGAGACTCTGTGACTTCTGGATCTGTGGTGAGTTTTTCTCTACAACAGGACACAGGCAGCAGAGCAGGTTGGAGGTTGACTGGAGTCTGAAAGTCTGATCCTGATCTGAACCTGAACCCCAAACATTTCTGTCCCAATATGAACTGAGCTTGATGGGTAGCACTTTTTGTGAGTCTGACAAAAACCCACAATTGCAAACAACAGACAACAACAGAAATGAATAAGATGCTTATTGAAGAGCATGAGCCTCTGTATGTGTGTGTGTGTGTGTGTGTGTGTGTGTGTGTGTGTGTGTGTGTGTGTGAGGAGCTTGACAGACACACTCATTTGTTTTCCCTGAGGTCATTTTAAATGTTTCTCAATAGAAGGAGAGTATCCAGTGACAATACAGTCTGTAATCCAATCAGCTCTATATTTGGAGTGTCACAGGGCCGAGGCAGAGAGAGAGAGCCTGAGAGCCACCAACACTGACAATGTGTAGTTAATCTAGCTTTTCTTTTCATAACTGGCCTTTTCACTCTGCAGTAGAACTCCATATACAGTATGTAGCTTATCTATCAAGAACAGTGACAGTAGGCCTATTTATAGTCATTGACAGTATTCCAAAAGATTCGCCCCAAACCCTCATATAACACCATATCAGATGGACCAAACCTGAACAATATCATGTTTTTTCTATGATTATGTCATACTAAGACTTGCTTAATGTTCATTTTCTACTGCACGTTGCAAGTTATAATATGTGTTGTGAGTGTTGTTGGTGTGTGTCTGTATATGTGCGTGCGTGTATGTATGTGTGTGTGTGTGTGTGTGTGTGTGTGTGTGTGTGTGTGTGTATGTGTGTGTGTGTGTGTATGTGTGTGTGTGTGTGTGTGTGTGTGTGTGTGTGTGACAGCTTGTCTGTTCATCAGCATGCAGGCTGCTGCTAAAGTCAGTGTGGGAAAATGGGAAAGACAGGCATCATTAAGCTGCTTGACAGCATCCATCTGGGATGATGAGACACCAAGACTAGATGTAGGAGGGCTAAAAAAGACATCTTTTATCTGACAGACACACACACACACACACACACACACACACACACGCACACGCACACGCACACACACACACCCTTCCACTCTTCCCTGACACAATCTATGATCCTATCTTCCTCTCCAATGACAGACAGCCCGACTCAACCATTTCCTCTCTCCTCCCTCCTCTCCATCAACCAAGTCCAGTATTAGTCTTCTCTGGTAGCTCTGTTGATATCTGCCTGGCTCCAGGAGCTCCACACCTGACTCAGTCCTCCAGAGAAACAGGTTTTTCTGAGATAAAGAAACATCAGATGGCCCTTCATCTAGATTCACAACCAGCAGAGCAGCACTGCAGACCATGAACTTGTTTTACATTTTCCTCTGGTACTAAATCACAAAGGCAGCATGGCTGCACCATGATCAGCAGCATGCATTCAGGATGTACTGACAGAGGGAACTGGACCAGCTAAACCTGTTCTACCTTAACACTTTACATACAGGGAAGATTCAGATGACCAAAGACAGTTTACAGCCTCTCATTCTGCTCACTGGGATATCACAGGTATCTTTGAAGCAGCACAAAGAGCCTCTGATCTAAAACTGTTCCAGTTTCTTCATACCAAGCCAGACGGGCAAGAAGAGAGCAGAGCAGCAAGGCCGACTTGACTACAGAACAATTCAAACCAACACGTGACTCTGGGTTTAGTCCTCCATCCATTTCCAGCTCTAACAAGACATTGTCCATCTGGAACAACACTTTATAAACTGGAGACACTGATAGTAGAGACTTCGAGACACTTAGAGGGACGGTGGGCGATTGTAAAAACCATCAGAGTTAAATGAAGTCTATAACAACGGCTCGAGTAGTGAGGTTTTATGGTCCACTGGATAGAATTGGTATTTCATGGTTTAATAAACCATAACAATGCCAAATAGAGTACAAAGTACAGAGAGTAGAAATTACATAAAATCTGCATGTATACAATAAATTAAAGATTTAATATAAAAATATCACCTCTAAAAACGTTTTTTATATATTCGTTGTTACCACTATTACAAGACCAAAAGTCCAAAACTGACACACGCATGCACAGATACATACACACAGTGTTGCAGTGACCTATAGTGATTATATAACCTACAGACCAGTAAGTGACAATGAATGATAATTCTGATTAGAAAGTTAATGATGCAACAACACGTTACACCTCTCTCTCTCTCTCTCTCTCTCTCTCTCTCTCTCTCTCTCTCTCTCAAAACAATTGTTAGACTGGAACTGATCTGTATGAAGAGCTACTTGACCAAGATATGAGAACAACCTGTCCTTGTGTATCTTTAACAAACCTTTTAATCCACTGATCTGTCAAAAAAACAAGATGACAGTATTTTCATTCTACAAAATTAAATGAAATGAGATTCCACCAGCAGTCTTCTACTGTTTTGACTTTTCTTGTCCTCAAGGATTAGCTGTATGAATAACAGATTAAGAGAAATGAGAATGCTAAGAAAGATTCTCATTATTTGTACTTAACACACACAATGGGTCTTAGGATATGTCATTTTCATGGAACACTCAATAACCATTTTTTTCATATAGTTGTATAAATGGAGATAGTCTAACATTCTGTAGTTTTCCTGCTGTGTTCTATTAGATGCTATTAGTTGCACATTATTTTGATGCTCCATTGAAATGTTCACGACTCTATGGACACAGTGCTTATGCTGTTTGCCAACAGCAATAAGCTGGATATGGTGTTTACATGCCAGAATACACCAGTTAATATCACCTTATCCCAGCTAGCATATTTGTTTTTTTTCATATTCAAGAAATGGGCTTATTCCAGTTATTATAAACGGGATATGGTGTTTACATGTGCCAACTCATAAATATTTGAATATAAATCCTGAATATAAACTGATTACTGTAATGTGCATGCAAATGCACTCACTGTGAGTGATTCAGCACCAGAACATCCAATGATACTGAGAACATCAACCTGCCATCAACTCTTTTTTTTTTTTTTCTTAAACCGTGTCTAAAAAGAAGTGACTGAGCTGAATCTGAGAACCTTGTTTCGAAGGACTGCAGGTTTAACAGCAGAGATGAGACAAAGAAACTCAATGTCTACATGACTGACTGAGAGAGGGTGGAATTACCCAAGGACATCAGGACACAGTGTACTATCTTACCACACTAAATTTGTTTGTGTGTGTGAATGTGTGTGTGTGTGTGTGTGTGTGCGTGTGTGTGTGTGTGTGTGTGTGTGTGTGTGTGTGTGTGTGTGTGTTTACCTCTTCTGGGTGTACCTTTCTGATCTCTACTCTGCTTTGATAGAATAGCAGCACTACAGAACCTGCAGCCTCCAGAGTCAAGCAACAACTGACACACTTTCTGCTTCTGGGAACTCATTTGGCAGCGAGGAACATGTGTGTCTCTGTGTGTGTGTGTGTGTGTGTGTGTGTGTGTGCGTGTGTGCGTGTGCGCGTGCGTGTGCGTGTGTGTGTGTGTGTGTGAGTAAGAGAGCGAGAGACAGAATTAATCCAATTTGCATTTGAACCGGTCTGTTGTGTATCAGGCCAGCAGGCTGGCTAAACCTCTCCTGGCTTAAATGAATACAAGAGGATGGATGGATCACAAAAATATCAACTGGAGGAGCAAAATAAATACATTATTCTACAATGAGAATAGGAGTGAAGTACAAAATGACATAAGTAGTGTTGATACTACAAACAATAACTTTGGGAGTTAATTGAAAAACAAATAAACCTGTAAAAATCTGACTTTAATAGCTTATATGCACTAGCTCAAGCATCAAACAATCAAAAACACACACAGTCTAAATTGTCCTGCTGCCAATTAGCCTGTTTAGAAAGAACAAGCTGTTGATTAAAGAGCATGGAGGAGTCACATTAATTCTTTCAGTTTCTGTTGATTCTCCTGACACGTCTGACAGTCCTGGTGTCACAGTCACAGAATCATCATCACTTTTCTTCATAAACATCAGGATCAGTTATTCAGCAGCTAGTAATCTGTCAGCTCATAGCAAAACATTGATTTGTGTGGACTGCAGGAAAACCTGCTGGTGGAAACTTCAAAATAAGTTTTGTGTGAGATGAGAAAAAAAGAAACAGATTGAGCAAATTTGGGTCTGTGATCCCAGTGAGCCAAACAATCAAGGAGGAGTTTTCTTTTTTTGAGAAATCAGTAAATCTCTCTCTCTCTCTCTCTCTCTCTCTCTCTCTCTCTCTCTCTCTCTCTCTCTCTCTCTATCACAGGACAGTTTCACAGGAAACAACAATAAACAAAATGCATCATACTAGCTGCTCTACAGCTCTCTGATTTGGAGCAGACGCATAATTACATTCATCAAAAGGGCAAATGTAGTTTTTGATTGTCTCATTCTTTAGAAAGGCTGAAGTTTCTACTCCATCTAAACAAGGACTGTGTGTGTCCTACTTTGCTCCAACACAGCAGTCAAATCATCCCATTAGTGCTTTGGGACTGTGTGATTCATTATAGGAAGATGTAACAAGATTAGGTTTTCACAGAAAATATAGAACTTACTAATGATCATTATTCCCCTCGTATTTTTCTGTGTCTGTTCCTCTCTCTCTCGTTCTCTCTCTCACTTTTGGGGCAATGTGCAAAGAAGCTACTAATTAAAATTACATAGTGCAATTTGTCCTAATTAATTCAATGACACCTTCAGGAGAGGAAGTCCCTGGTACTCTAATGAACAGGGAAATACCACTTAAAACCTCTTTGGAGAGTACAGGCCAACGTAACATAAAGGAGTCTGATCTTGCTATCAACCATTGGGCAGAACAAAGATAGTACATAAATTGATAGATACACAGACAGGTAGACAGATGTGTGTGAAAGGTTTCATAACCATAGTCTATATGTCCATATTGGATAAAAGGTTTAGGGCTGCCCTATGGCTCAGTATCTCCAAACAAAATACATGTGCTTGGCTGACACCCTCAAAAATGCAACTATTTTATAAGCAAATGTCTTAAGGTTTATGAATAGCTGTGAATACTTCCTTACCAGAAGATTGTTACTATGGTCTTTAGTTCATTATATTGGTTATAATTCTTTCTTTTGACTTAAATTCCTACAATTTTATTCACTGTAGGCCTACCAAGTCAGTAAAACAACGTACTAACTTGGAGACTGCAGCCCATTTCCCCAACAGTATCATGAGTCTTGAAGTCATTAGATTATTTTCTTCATTTTCATCATTTCACCGAGCAGTAGGCTATTTAATGCTTCCTGGGTGATGAGACATCATGACATCACAACTATTTCACGCAATCCCTCTTAAACCAAATGAATTTGTGCAAGAAGGTTTAGAGTTTTGGGATGTGTGATTGTGGGCATAATAACCCAAATCAACTTTATTTCTGGTAGAGTGGTTTAAGAGTCTTTATAGGGCATTATTAACTTATGAATATAAATATAAATACAACACCTATAAACACAAAACTGCCTCATCAACATAGTCTTGTGATTCACTGAAATAGATTTAGTCACTACAGTTTCAAACCTCACTTGATCCTTTCCTGTTTGTTAGATGCCAGCACCGCAATGATGCAGTCAGGAGGATTTCAACAACTAACGAGGAACTCTGCTTCTCACTACAGCTCCAGAGATGTAGTTGCAAATACCCAGCTTTGCGACAGTGGTTGTGCACATTCGACTGTTTTGAGGAACAGGAAAACCTTTAACAACAGTGCTTCCAATGGAACTTGTTACCATAGTTAGAGAAAAACGCTTGCACCCCAGAATAAGTGAGTGAAGAAACGAAGCATCACTTTCCTTGCTGGATATCTGCCAGTAAGAACCAGATAAAACCAGAAAAGCTTGAAACTCAGGAGTTTGATCTAAGGAAATGTTTGTCAAACACGATAACAGTAAGACACTTTGATAGCTATTCAAAAGAATAGAGGGATGATATTTACTGGATGGACAATGGGTTCTGGTATCCAAAAAAAAGCATATAACTACAGGACATACAAATGAATGTCACATTGTATGAGTTGCTGCATTTTCTTTTCTTTTCTTTTTTGGAAGGGGGATATCTCAGAAAACAGTCATGTGGGTATGATGTTACATCGCTGAGTCAGCCTTTAAAAGCTTGCATTGCCAAAGGAAATGCCTCTAGGTTGAATCCTTGATGGGTAAAAGATGTCAGACTCACTGAAGCACAACTTTTACAGCACTTAACCTGTTTAGAGCTGCAGCCGGGGAAGTAAGACAAGGACACTTTTACCCTCCACCTTGGGGTGTAAAAACTAAAATGTGACTAAATATCACTTATCCACTCACCTCAGAGAACCTCTGCAGTGGAAACACATGCTGACATCCGAGACACACCGATACTACTTTACTTTCCCTCCATGGAGTTTATGTGTGTGTGTGTGTGTGTGTGTGTGTGTGTGAGTGTGTGTGTGCATTTCCCTCCAGACACTCAGTCAGCCAGATTCTGGCCTATGAAATATGCAACAGCCAGAAAAGTAACACAGGGTCAAAGGTCTAAATCCAACTAAGTTATTCCTAGAAAACTGGACAGATGGCTGCCTGGCTGCGTTACAAGTTAGACATCTGCGGCACAGGAAAAGGTTCTGAAAGTCCAAAATCTATAAATAAACTCAAGGTGTCCAGCCTGGGACCTCTGTTGCATATCATCTCTCTCTCCTAATCTTTCCTGTCTATCTCTACTGTCAACTATCAAAATAAAGGCAAAAAATAAAGCCACACCACCAGATGGTGAACCAGAAAGAGGCGAATGGACTAGAATAAAATAGAATAAAACATATTTGAATGTGCCTCCTGTATACAATATTTCATCCCCTCACCCCCACACTCACTACACCTATGAAAGTGTGTCTTCCCTGTATGAAAGTGTCGATGAATGATGTGTCAAAGTATCGAACTCTCATTAAAGCTCCATTAAGCCATCTGCAGATTAATTTAGTCTCTGATTTAGAAGAAAAAAAGCCAGACGTCACAGAAACAAAACACCACATTGTTTATGGAGATAAATTGATTTGTGTTTTCATAAAGGGAGTTTTCCTCATTTATTTCCTCCACTTAGTTCTCTCTCATAAAGCTTCTCTGCCAAACACAGCAGTGATGATGAATTAGCAGCCGGCCTTGTTAGAGGGGAGACAGAGTAGGTGGAACAGTGAGCTACCTGTGTGATTACAATGATACTGAGCAGGTGATGAGCGCTTATTGACTGGAAGTGGATTATACACTTAAAGGACAATTCCAGCATGATTGAAATTATTTCTTGCATTCCCTTACTCTGCATTCCCTTACACTGTAGATCATTTTCCAGTGCTTTTATCACGTTATGAAATATTTGCTCCTTTTCATACGTCTTGCTTGTTTTTCAAAGTAAATATTTTTAAACAAACACTGTCTAAATGTTACGAGTTAATCCCAGTAAAGAAGAGGACAGCAATTTTACACCATAATTGTGTAAAATCTAGCTTTCATTTCCATTTCATTGGTCTTGACTGGGTTGTGATTGACAGATGGCGGGTCCTAACATAACCACAGAGCACATGAGCTATTGGTTGAAAGATTTATTTTGGAGAGCAAAATGTGGAAATCAGACATGTGACATGGAAATGATATCTTGCCTCTTTTCTATGCCATTTGGAATTGATGAATGAGCCCAAGTGGTATGTCAAACCTTATTTAAAAATATCTTTTATCATGGTGCATGCATGTAAAAACGGTCAGTTACAGATGGAAAACATAAAAAATGAGAAATCACACTCTCTATGATTGATTCAAGAGCACATGTTTTTCTTTTGCAAAAAAAATCAATTTCCATTCATCCTTTCTAATATGATAAATTACACTTAAATAAACCATTCAAAATACCTGGATGGAATCCCAGCTACTGACACTAGTTGTCCATCCTCTCATCAGACTCTCCTCTCAGTAGTCTGGACCCCTGAGAATACAGCAGATCTCTCTCTGTGGTGGAGATCCCCTTTCCTCCAGAGCTCAAAAGAGCTGCTGAGCATTTAGTGTAGTGTTACATTCACACACACGCAAGCATGCACGCACGCACGCATGCATGCACACACACACACACACACACACACACACACACACACACACACACACACAGTCTGATGGATGAGCTGCTGGGCTTTGAAGGATGGAGGAGACCCAGGATCTCAGTCAGAGGAGGAAAGAGAAGCAGCTGATGAATCCCAGGAGAAATCAGACTCAGAGACTTTATAGCAGAGGTGTGACCACGTCAACTTTGCTTGAGTCCCAAGTCAGTCTCAAGTCTTGAGGCACAAGTCTCAGGTCAAGTCCCAAGTCTAAATGTAAAACACCAAGTCAAGTCCAAGAGTCCAGGTTCAATTTAATATTCAAGAAAACTAAATATCTAGGACTTTTCAATGCAATATGGTTTTAATAGGATAAGGAGCATCATGAGTTTGATTTCTATAATCTGTTTCAACTTCAGTAAATTCAATCATTCCACACAAATTCAGAAAACAGAAATTAGATTCTGTTGTCAGGTGGAACAAATCTCATCACTTTCAATCTAAGTCATTTACAAAAACAAGATCTTTTGTCAAGACTTTAGAAACCTTTTCAAGTTGTCAAAGCATAAGTCAAAGTCAAGTCCCAAGTCACCAGAACCCAAGTCAAATCAAGTCTCAAGTCTTCTCTTCATGCATCAAGTCTCAAGCAATTAAAATTGTGACTCGAGCCCCCAGCTCTGCTTTCTAGTGAAGATCAGAATCCAATAATAAAATTTGCAGTTTGCAAATTAGATCCAAACTAAGACCAATCAGGATCTGAGCAGCAGCTAATTCTAATTTCCCTGGTCTGGGCTGAGTTCAGTGGAGTGTTGCTTTGCTAACAAGGTTACTGTCGAGGTGGAGGAGGAGGATGGAGGTGAACACTTCCGTTATGCTCCAGTGTCTTTTAGTCCAAAACCAAGGCTCAGTGTGTGTGAACTCATGTCCCCCGTCTGCTTAGTTTGATGGAGCATTGCATGCTTGAGTCCCTATTAACCATAATTAATCAGGCATACTGACACACTTATTTTTACAGCAGCAGCCTGCAGGGAGTTTTTGCACAGGGTGGAAAGGTAGCAGACAAACACACATTCACACTAGGGAGCTGTACAGTGCAGCCACAGTGTTCTGCTGCTGAACAGTGCCTTGATCAAGGGAAATTCACTGGTAATTGTTGAGGGATGAGGCCGCATGTTTCCCAGCACAGTGTTCTGGTTTAAAAGTAAAACAAATGAAGGCATTCCACTGAGCAATATGCTCAGTTAATCCACTCCAGCAGTACTGCAGGTTTTGCTGAAAATACACACTGGCAATGTGTTGTATTTGTTGAGCAATACTGGTATACTCTCCTCTATACTGTGTCTGACAAAGAAATTCACACATTCACACAAATTGTACAAGTCTGAAAGGAACAAATGAATTACAATATTGAATTTGGTTTTCCATAATTTCAACGACTGGAAATATCTCCCTCTATCCTCTCACCCCAAGCCCTTACTTTACTTTTTGCTTTTTCCATTACTCTGTCTGCCTGTGAAAATTGAGGCAAACTCGGCTGGTTTTACTGCTCATCCACTTGGTGTAGCTTGGGTAGGAAGCAGGACAGACAGAGACAGGAGTTCCAGTTCATGCAATTTATCTGGTTTGTGAACAGCAGGAGGTTACAGAGGCACGGGCAGTTCCACTTTGATACAATTGCGATACACTTACAGAGATGAATGTATATGTGGGTGGGATGGTATGATAATAATGACGATTGCTGAATGACTACTTAAGAACATGAAATAAATAAGTGGACACAATTAACCTGGTCAATAGCCAGCAAACACAAAGGAAGATACAAACCAGTTAAAAAGAAGAAAGGGAGTGAGGAGAAAAGAGAGTCTGATGTGTTTCAATAGGGCAGAGAGAGAAAAAAAATAGAGGGAGTATTAAGTAGTGTGGGGAAACTTAGCCTTAAAGACACTTGGGCTGGTTTCTTGGACATGGACTAGGATTAAACCATGTCCGAGCAACCAGCCCTTAATCACTCACTGTCGACTCGAAGACACGCGCTGCCCAACTGAAGCACATGCTCACATTAACACACATACACACAGATACAGCCAGACACACACACACTGATACACTGCTGCCAAGGCCAATTCATTTACTAAATGAGCATGATATTAATCCAGTCAGCAGGGTAATATAAAGCTAGATGAGAGGAAGGAGTGGATCAGCAAGAGCCTTCAGGACTGAACTGTGGGGTGTGTGTGTGTCTGCATGTGTGTGTCTGTGAGAGAGAAAGAGAGAGAGACAGAGAGAGAGAGCAAGAGAGAGAGCAGACCACTTTCTCCTCTGACAAGAGAAGTATCAAATTTTGACGAGTCTAGAATTTCAGGTGAGAGAATACATTTCTCATCTGGGTCTCAGGCAGGTCTGCAGCATTTTAACATCCATAAATCAATAGCACATTCCATCGGCAAGGAGATTGGCAGCCTCTATCGGCCTCTACACTGCATTTCACATTGTGTGCCACTGGGTCAGAAGCAATCCAGCAGTAAATCTGATGGATTGCTTTACAGCACAAAACAGGAAGAGGGCGCTGTTCTACCAGTGCAAAGCAGCAACATCCTCTCTGTGACAACAATACCACTGGTGTGAGATAGAGGCTACCAATTGTTGTCTCTATTCAGGGGAATCCCAGCGTACAGTGGGCAGAAGGCAGGGAAGCAGCCCGGACACGTCACATGTCCATCACAGAGCTAACACAGATGCAGAATAATGTTTTAACTCCTGCAGCTGACAACTTGCTCACTTGTGATTCCCAGCATCGACCCTGAAGACCCGACATTGTGTTTTCACTCATAGTGATTTCCTCATTAAGTCCTACTGAGCTGCTGATTGATCGCTGTGTTGCTTTTGTCACCTCTCTATTACCACACACACACACACACACACACACACACACACAAACAAGGCCTTTTAGAGCTGAACTATTTACAGTCTGGGGAGCATCATTACTTACGGCTGACATTTAATTACAAATGCAAATGAGACAAACGACATGCATGCAAACAAGAATTCCCTCCATCTATCTCCTATTTTTTCTATCTGCCCTATCGCCCTCTTCTCTCGCTTTCACAAACAAGTTCCTACTTTTCTCAATTTTCTCCCTCACTCCACTCCACTTTCTCCCTCACCATGGTTTTCCTTCTCTCTCTCTCTCTCTCTCTCTCTCTCTCTCTCTCTCTCTCTCTCTCTGTCTCTCTCCTCACACTCCACACCAACAAGGCTCCTTGCCAGCATCAGAGCAGTGTCAAAGTGAATCCAATATGCTTGGTCAGGGTGTGGGCTATTCTAGGCAGTGTGGTCCTGTGGGAGACAAAGGGAGCTAATTGATTCAACTCTCAGCTCCCTGATCAGCTCTCTTAGTACAGTCATGGTGGGACTGGAAAGAGATGTGTGAGGTGTGATAATGTAAATGAATGGGAGGGAATCCATACTGGTCTATATTAGACTGATAGACTTCAAGTTACAATTACTTTCTTTGCCAGTTAAAACAAGGTAAATAGAATTTGCCTTTTCACATATCCATCCGAGTTTAGAGTCACCTAGAGCACAGTAGCACCGGAGCAGTTTATTGCCTTGTTCAAGTGTTGGTGGGTGCTGTTACACACACACACACGCACGCACCCTCTCTCTCTCTCTCTCTCTCTCTCTCTCTCTCTCTCTCTCTCTCTCTCTCTCTCTCTCTCTCTCTCTCTCTCTGGCTGCCAGCTTACAGGTTGAATACACTGTCACCTTTCACTTTACTCACAGGCAGAATTTGTCTCAGATGTAACATACCCTCCTACTTGGGTGGTCATAGTAGTCATTCACACTATCGCACCGTAGTCATTCACACTCTATCCCACTGGGAGTGCCCCACAGAATATAATGTCGACTCACAGCACGGCTGACAGATGAACCATCAGCCTCCAAGGCTGCTCTCAGTCCCACGCAGACTGCTACTGTACATGAAGACTGCTGTCATTTCAGCTCAGCACAGAGGAAGAGCAGACCATGCAAACAAAACGCAGTATAGAATATAGATATCTCCTCAAAAAACATTTCTGGCTGTCACAGTGCTTTCCTCATCGCAACTTTTCTCTTAACAAAAATTGAGAGAATTTATTCCTAATTGTTCAGGCAGAGATCTGACAAATCAGCCTCCATCCATTTGATCTCTCTGCAGATCTCTGTGTGTCTTTCTATGCCCCCACCCCTCCATCTCTCTTGTAAGTGCGCAAATGTTTGAGTGCGTCTCCAGCTCGCTGAGCACCGGCATCGACTTTGAAGGAATTTCACATAGGCTGTCTTGAGTTAAGGACGCATGAAACTGAGATGCAATTGCCCAGATGGGCAACTGCGCAATATCATCGCTGGGGTGACGGACATGTCCCGAAAACAACCCCAACAAACATTACTATTACTACATTACATTACTACACTGGTATATTGAAATGTTTGAAATATCTGAAATAAAAAGAATAGAATAATCCCTTGCCTTGAAATCCAAAGAGGACCGCGACGCCGGGGATCCAAACGGTGTGTATCCAGAAGTAAAGCATGATGTCCTTTAATCAGGTCCAAAAGCTCGGCGCTCTTCCAGACGAAGCTCGGTCTCCAGACGAAGGTTGGTCTCCAAAGGTAATTTCTTGACCTCGAAGAGAAATAGCTATCCTCTGGAAATAATGATTGAAGGGGCAATACCTCACCGGCTGCAACCGACGTTGATGCGAACTGCACAAGTGCTGGAGCACCAGATACTGGACTCTCTCTCTCTCTCACTCTAACAAACTGCGGTTCCGTCTGATTTTCCCCTGGTCTGTAGTGCCATCTAGTGTTTTTAGAGAAAGGAGAATTTGTTAAACGAGAGAGAGAGAGGGAGAGAGAGAGAGAGAGAGAGAGAGAGAGAGAGAGAGAGAGAGAGAGAGAGAGAGAGAGAGCGAGAGAGAGAGAGAACATGCCAGGCAATAGTATAAGCCCAGTGAGCCATCAGGGACACAAACAATCTGTTCTCTGCGCTGGGTTTGAATAGCGTCTTTTTGAGTGAATATGGGTTAATTGGGGTTGCTATGGAGCTGTCTTTGTAGTCCTATCCTGATACTGGATAGTATACTGGAGATGGGTTATATAAATGGATTATGTAAAGTTGATATCAAAAGTCTACACACCCGGCAATACTTAAATTACACTGTTTATTCATGATCTTTTAATAAATGACAACTAATTGATGATTAGTTAATTGCCTACTTTGTGCTCTAATTAACAGTAAATTATATAGTGTCCATAATTTACATAATGATAGTTAAACATTTTAACCTAAATGACTAACAAATGATTTGCAAACCATAAATGAGTCAAGAGCCAGAACAGCTTTCTTTTAGCTCTTGCTGTTTAGTCATTACAAATGGCATCATGGGTACTGTCAGTAACATCCTGGGTAATGGCAATAGCATCACTGGCATTGTCAATAGATCCTCCGTATTGTCAGTGGTGTCCAGGCAATATCTCATCACCCCCAGGTGGGCAGATATCATGTGATTCATTTTGACCCACTGCATCCAGGACAATGATCCTGACATACACTGGAGTTGGACCAAAATCCAACAGGTCAAAAGACTTGACCTGCTGTAGGGAGATGAACCTAGAGCTGTGAAAGCTGGCACTTGTAGATCTCCTTCTGTAGCTCCTATTCCATCGACCCAAGCCTCTGGCGCCTCATTGTCCATCATATTTTACGGTATTCATTTGCAGGACATAGCCGAATGTTGTCAAACATTCACACTGAAGGGTCGAGTGTTGAATAGTGAACACTGTCAAATGTCAGGCTGGAAATCAATACTGCATTCAGTCTGGAATATATAACATCCATGATCATATCCTCAGGGGCTGCAGTTTAAAGCATACCACCAATGGCTATAGAGCACTGAAAATACAGCACCTCTTTGTATCATCAGACAGCCTGAAGTTCTTCTAATGATGATATTTAACATTGTTGACACACTTTGTACTTCATAATTGGAGGCAGGTTCTAAGGATTTTTTACACGAGTTAAATGCAAAGTCATGATTTTTTTATCTGCTGAGCTAAACATACTGAACACCAAATGTGACATATCACTTTAACCTTATTATCCGACGTGATGTGATGATGAATGGATGTGTGAATGTGGGCATTACATATTGCACAATACATAGTCCCTGTAAAGAATTCATATAATCTTCTGTTCTGGCATTACTGTAACCGTATCTGCTATAGTTCAAAGTAAAATGGGAGTGTAACAAGAATGGACTAGTGGTACGAGAAGTGTGATTGTAATATAATGAAAACAAGAGATGCAGTTCTCTGCTGACAAGTGACGCATCATTCCAGTCAGTAATTCCAATTTCCATGAATCCTGTCTCCTTTCACAGGCAGCCACACTGTGTGGGCAGCAGCCATTGTGTCTCCTCTTTATTATAGAAAGTGTCTCTACTGGACAAGGCTGCTGATCTGCAAACAACAGTAAAGTCAAACTGTTAGTCAAACTTTCTTCAGTGTGCTCTGAAGAGAAGAGTTATTGTACAAATGAAAAGTTAGAGATGGACCAACAGTAATAGGAGGTGAGTCCCAACTTCAGCCTTGGTCAGCCTTTTGCTGGGCTATTAAATTTGCCCTGCAGACAGCCTCCAGCACATCTGCAACTCTATTATAACATCATCTCATAGAGACATTGTCCTTCAACTGGAAGATTCAAGTTCTTGTGTTGGAAATGATCCATGCTGCTGAAGGGTCCTTGAGCAAGACACTGAAATCGTTCCAGCGCCAGTGGTGCTGTTCTGTAACTGAGTCTGAGCTCTGATCAAGTGAAACAAGATTTCCCTACATTTTATATCCTTCTGAGACATACAGTATGTACATTAATTTTAACAGAGGCTTTGCTCTAAAGGTTTCTTGGAGCAGCCGGAGTAGCGTCCCTGGAGCATGTAGGGTCTCAGTGTCCTCCTTATGGACAGCTGACACAGTGATGGACATATTAGCTGTAGTAGGAACAGATCCTGCGATGCTTCTGCATCCATACAATGTGGTCTGACTGGTCTTTGGAGTGTGGCTGGGGCTCTGCAGGGGAAAGGGTAACACTGTGTAATCGTACAGCCATGCATGTGTGGCAAATCCTGCCTTCTCAAAAGAGTCTGCTGCCAGTGGCACCTGCCAATGAACCGTGGTTTGGTCCAGGGTGTTGATCGGCAATCAGTTTGTCAGCTGGAGGCATATGCTTGCAACACTGAGATTTCATAGGCTTTTTTCTGGGTTGCTCTGCTTGCCTTGTTGCAACCATGACCCTGACTCAGGTAAGTAAATAGAAAATGGATAGATGGATGGATGGATGAAAGGATGGATGTGATGCTCCACCAATTTGACTGGCTTACTGGACAACACATCAATGTTTTGCTGCACAACACATGAATGCTTGATATAACACTGAGAAGACCTTTGCTAGCCAGGATGAATCAATGTTGTTCATTCTGTTGTTCAATAATATTGAATACCAGTACAATTAAAAAAAAACATTTACATTTTGTTTGAATCTCTCCTCTACATAGTATCATCAAAACACTAGATACTTCTTTTCATTTCCACAAAGTGAGTTTTGTATGTGTGGGTGTGCGTGCGTGTGTGTGTGCATGTGTGTGTGTGTGTCTTTTTGCTTGAGGCTTGTTGGGTCCCTTGAGGAGAATGTGCTTGGAGTTTTGAGATGACAGAACACAGCGGAGGAATATTTTCCAAGTGACAAACTGTTAATAATTCAAAGATAGCATAAGAGAACGGTACACTTTCCCAAGAACACGGTGTACGGTACCACTGAACATTTACCATCAATCTGCTTGTAAATGCTGGAAGACTGTAGAGAGAGTGGTGAATTATTCAGACCAATAAAAGCTTTGTCACTCTGCTCAGAGCAAACACATGTAACCAACATTTACATGAGGGAGAGAGAGGCATGGAGAGAGGGAGGGAGAGAGTCCAAGCAATTATGTTCTGTGTGTGTGCATATTAATGAGTGAATGAACATATTTACATTCCTCTGTGTGTAACGTGTTAATATGCAGCAGTTCCACTGAGAAAGAGAAGCACACCATGGTGAATTCTCTGTCCAAACAGGCTGTGTGCGCTGGAAAAACAGGATCAAAATCTCTCATCTCTAAATCAGTCATGTGGTCTCTTTCCACTGAGCCTCGGTACACTGAATGGGGAAAAGCAGCCCATCATTAGGGACAAAGACATTCAACCAAAGTACTGCTAAACTCACTCTGTACCCAGGATGAAGGGACAGACCAAATAGACTCATTCAAATGACATTCAAAATGAAATTCATTACAAAACATTGATTACTTATCAGTAATATGATTCAATATATATTCACACTCATATAATCTAATAAAATATATTTCCACAATAATAATAACAACAACAACAACAACAACAATAAAAATAAAAAATAAAAGAATAACTTTTTTTTTTTTTAATTATAAGGCGACATCAGCAGCATTCAGAGAGAACCAAAGCAATGTTTAGATGGAATTAGATAACAAAATATGCTAAAAGAGATTGTTGATTCCCAGAGACAAGCCAAGTCTTGTTTCATGTTGGAGTCAAAACTGCAAAGGCCATCGGTCAGAAGGATGAAATGTAAATGATTTCTGCCTTGGCATGCACACTGCATGCTTTCATACATTATTCATGACACTACCAGCACTGTGTGTGTGTGTGCGTGTGTGTGTGTGTTATCTTATAAAAACAGAACAATAGTGTCAGTCTAACAGAGTGTAACTCTAGTGTAACAAACCATTATCACATACAGATTGGATCATTAGACTCAGTGTTAGCCTCTGTCCGCTTCCTACTATTTACAATAAATAATTGTATTGGAACCTCAAGAAATTGTCAGAATAGAATTTTCATTCCAATTAATTCCATAATTGCATACAAATCAATGCAATGTGAGACATATCACTGTAGATGAAATCAAGTCTACCATATTACAATCTCCCGCACTACTCAGGCAACAAAAATTACACGATCAGCCAGATGGTGGCACTGTAACAAGCAACTTTATGTTTTGGCCAATAACTCCTGAACTGGAAGGTCTGGAATCATTTTTTTTTCTTCATATTCCTTGGCTCAAGCGGAATCCATTGCATATACAGATTTTAATTTCTGCCATGATAGTTTTTCCACCATTTTTTCACTATTTCTCTCACAAAAGTGATCCAATCAATACTAAATTTTGCACACAGCATAAATGGGTCTTCTAGATTACGGTTATTACCCAGTGTTTTGAAAATGCAAACCGGCCATGGTGCACAAATGAACCTCAGGCCAACCTTGCAATAGCAACTATTTCTACGAAAATGTCTACAAAATTTCTACTACAAAGTCTCCTACAAGTTACAGACAGCATGTTTTACTGCCTACATCATCTTTGTATCACACAATTTTGACACTTGTCAAACTAACCGTTTGGCCTTGACACACAAAAGAAGTTGATGGCAAAGAAGCACAAACAGGAAGGGAGGCGTATTTCTTATAGGCATACCTGTTTGCAAGGGGCCCCAAAGTGCATCAGACCATATTTGACCATGCTGAATAGCACCATTGTCAGGACAAATTGGCATTTTTTCAATTGGCAATATGTCAGGCACCATCTCACCTGCAGTTGCAGTACTGTCACCAAAATGTTATATCGTTGAGATGTTGAACTTTTACAAAATGATGTATCAAGCTTATATTCTCACTGTCAAATAATTTGCCCCATAGGCTTGGACCACACTAATGGCTGCTATATTCTTTTTACTATTTTTAATTTTAGTATTTAATAACACAATTGCAAATCATCTACCCTCACATTTCCCAAATTAAACTACAGCAGGAAGGTAGAGTCTTGTGGAGCCTCACTTGTAAATTAGTTCAAAGAGTTGACAATGGACCTGAGATTCACAAATAGGAAACACACTGTCTGTACTGTTGAATAATGTTTTACTGAAGGCTGAAAACTGGAGGGAAGTTACAATCTAGTCTTTTTTTGTAGAGAAAAGCAGAAACCCTTTACATCCCAAGGTTAGACCAAGGCTGAGCATTTTGTTTGAGTGTGGAAAACTGAATCACTATATGAAGAAACATACAGTACATTGACTGAAAATGCTTTTTATTGTAATAAATATGTTGTATTGGAATGATCCACCGAGCTGAACTCCAGTCTTGCACTGAGATGTGGCCTTGCTGTTCATTCAGGACAAACACAGTGGAAGTATAGAGCTACTGAACTGAACTGAACTACAGTAATAGATAAATGGAGCCATGCTGCTCATTCAGCAACACATGCTTTGGTCCTTGGACAGTGAACAGACATCTACTGTATATACAGGTATATGTGTGTACTATATCTGTCAACACCTCTGGTGAAATAACATGGGGACTACAGTCAGTTGGTCCAGGCTCCCAGTCAGCACCATGGACAGAGACAGTGCAGTAGCAGAGCACAGAGCTCGGCTCACTGCTGTGTAGACAAAGCTCTGGAAAGCAGTTTGGTTTGTTAGTCACTGCAGTACATCAGCTATTCATCTGTGTTACTATTTATTCCATCCTGCTGTGATTTAATGAATTCAGCCTTGTTGTTAAACTGATTTAGTCACTGCAGTACATAAGCTATTATGTTACTATTCATTCTGTCCTGCTGTGATTTAATTTATTCCATCTCGCTTTGAAACTGATTTAGTCACTGCAGTATATTAGCAGTATAGCACTGCAGTATATTAGCAATTCATCTATGTCTGGATTTATTCCATTCTGCTGTGTTATGTCTTATTCAGACTTGCTTTAAGTCAAAAGTAGGTACAGGATCTTGGGCAAAAGACCGTATGGTCATTTGGTGCTGCTCTGCCAAGTGTTCTGTTCTATTGTGTTCTGTTGTGTTGTGTTGTGTTGTCTTGTGGTCTGTTGTGTTGTGTTGTGTTCTGCCCTGCCCTGCTCTGTTCTATTCTGTTCTGTTCTGTTCTGTCTGTTCTGTCTGTTCTGTCTGTTCTGTTCTGTCTGTTCTGTTCTGTCTGTTCTGTTCTGTTCTGTCTGTTCTGTTCTGTTCTGTTCTGTTCTGTTCTGTTCTGTCTGTTCTGTCTGTTCTGTTCTGTTCTGGTCTGTTCTGTCTGTTCTGTTCTGTCTGTTCTGTTCTGTCTGTTCTGTTCTGTTCTGTCTGTTCTGTTCTGTCTGTTCTGTTCTGTTCTGTCTGTTCTGTCTGTTCTGTTCTGTCTGTTCTGTTCGTTCTGTCTGTTCTGTTCTGTTCTGTTCTGTCTGTTCTGTTCTGTTCTGTCTGTTCTGTTCTGTCTGTTCTGTTCTGTCTGTTCTGTTCTGTTCTGTTCTGTTCTGTCTGTTCTGTTCTGTCTGTTCTGTTCTGTCTGTTCTGTCTGTTCTGTTCTGTCTGTTCTGTCTGTTCTGTTCTGTCTGTTCTGTCTGTTCTGTTCTGTCTGTTCTGTTCTGTTCTGTCTGTTCTGTTCTGTTCTGTCTGTTCTGTTCTGTCTGTTCTGTTCTGTTCTGTTCTGTTCTGTCTGTTCTGTTCTGTCTGTTCTGTTCTGTCTGTTCTGTTCTGTTCTGTCTGTTCTGTTCTGTTCTGTTCTGTCTGTTCTGTTCTGTTCTGTCTGTTCTGTTCTGTTCTGTTCTGTTCTGTTCTGTCTGTTCTGTTCTGTTCTGTCTGTTCTGTTCTGTTCTGTTCTGTCTGTTCTGTTCTGTTCTGTTCTGTTCTGTTCTGTCTGTTCTGTCTGTTCTGTTCTGTTCTGTTTGTTCTGTTCTGTCTGTTCTGTTCTGCTCTGCTGTTCTGTTCTGTTCTGTTCTGTTCTGTCTGTTCTGTTCTGTTCTGTTTGTTCTGTTCTGTCTGTTCTGTTCTGTTCTGTTCTGTTCTGTTCTGTCTGTTCTGTTCTGTTCTGTTCTGTTCTGTCTGTTCTGTTCTGTTCTGTTCTGTTCTCTCTGTTCTGTTCTGTTCTGTTCTGTTCTGTCTGTTCTGTTCTGTTCTGTTCTGTTCTGTTCTGTTCTCTCTGTTCTGTTCTGTTCTGTTCTGTTCTGTCTGTTCTGTCTGTTCTGTTCTGTCTGTTCTGTCTGTTTTGTTCTGTCTGTTCTGTTCTGTTCTGTTCTCTCTGTTCTGTTCTGTTCTGTTCTGTTCTGTCTGTTCTGTTCTGTCTGTTCTGTCTTTTCTGTTCTGTCTGTTCTGTCTGTTCTGTTCTGTTCTGTTCTCTCTGTTCTGTTCTGTCTGTTCTGTTCTGTTCTGTCTGTTCTGTTCTGTCTGTTCTGTTCTGTTCTGTTCTGTCTGTTCTGTCTGTTCTGTTCTGTTCTGTCTGTTCTGTTCTGTTCTGTTCTGTTCTGTCTGTTCTGGTCTGTTCTGTCTGTTCTGTCTGTTCTGTCTGGTCTGTTCTGTCTGTTCTGTCTGTTCTGTTCTGTTCTGTTCTGTTCTGTTCTGTCTGTTCTGTTCTGTTCTGTCTGTTCTGGTCTGTTCTGTCTGTTCTGGTCTGTTCTGTCTGTTCTGTCTGGTCTGTTCTGTCTGTTCTGTCTGTTCTGTTCTGTCTGTTCTGTTCTGTTCTGTTCTGTTCTGTTCTGTCTGTTCTGTTCTGTCTGTTCTGTTCTGTTCTGCTCTGCTTTGTTGTACTGTCTGTTCTGTTCTGTTCTGTCTGTTCTGTTCTCTTCTGTTCTCTCTGTTCTGTTTTGTCTGTTCTGTTCTGTCTGTTCTGTTCTGTTCTGTTCTCTTCTGTTCTGTCTGTTCTGTTCTGTTCTGTTCTGTTCTGTCTGTTCTGTTCTGTCTGTTCTGTTCTGTTCTGTTCTCTTCTGTTCTGTCTGTTCTGTTCTGTTCTGTTCTCTTCTGTTCTGTCTGTTCTGTTCTGTTCTGTTCTGTTTTGTCTGTTCTGTTCTGTCTGTTCTGTTCTGTTCTGTTCTCTTCTGTTCTGTCTGTTCTGTTCTGTTCTGTTCTCTTCTGTTCTGTCTGTTCTGTTCTGTTCTGTTCTGTTTTGTCTGTTCTGTTCTGTCTGTTCTGTTCTGTTCTGTTCTCTTCTGTTCTGTCTGTTCTGTTCTGTTCTGTTCTGTTTTGTCTGTTCTGTTCTCTTCTGTTCTGTCTGTTCTGTTCTGTTCTGTTCTGTTCTGTCTGTTCTGTCTGTTCTGTTCTCTTCTGTTCTCTCTGTTCTGTTCGTTCTGTTCTGTTCTGTTCTGTTCTGTTCTGTCTGTTCTGTTCTGTTCTTTCTGTTCTGTTCTGTTCTGTTCTGTCTGTTCTGTCTGTTCTGTTCTGTCTGTTCTGTTCTGTCTGTTCTGTCTGTTCTGTCTGTTCTGTTCTGTCTGTTCTGTTCTGTTCTGTTCTGTCTGTTCTCTTCTGTCTGTTCTGTTCTGTCTGTTCTGTCTGTTCTGTTCTGTCTGTTCTGTCTGTTCTTTTCTGTTCTGTTCTGTTCTGTCTGTTCTGTCTGTTCTGTTCTGTCTGTTCTGTCTGTTCTGTTCTGTTCTGTTCTGTTCTGTCTGTTCTGTTCTGTTCTGTTCTGTCTGTTCTGTCTGTTCTGTTCTGTCTGTTCTGTTCTTTTCTGGTCTGTTCTGTCTGTTCTGTTCTGTTCTGTGCTGTTCTGTCTGTTCTGCTCTGTTCTGTTCTGTTCTGTTCTGTCTGTTCTGTTCTGTTCTGTTCTGTCTGTTCTGTTCTGTCTGTTCTGTTCTGTTCTGTCTGTTCTGTTCTGTCTGTTCTGTTCTTTTCTGGTCTGTTCTGTCTGTTCTGTTCTGTTCTGTGCTGTTCTGTCTGTTCTGTTCTGTTCTGTTCTGTCTGTTCTGTTCTGTCTGTTCTGTTCTGTCTGTTCTGTTCTGTCTGTTCTTTTCTGTTCTGTTCTGTTCTGTTCTGTCTGTTCTGTCTGTTCTGTCTGTTCTGTCTGTTCTGTTCTGTTCTGTTCTATTGTTCTGTTCTGTCTGTTCTGTTCTGTTCTGTTCTGTCTGTTCTGTTCTGTTCTGTTCTGTCTGTTCTGTTCTGTCTGTTCTGTTCTGTTCTGTTCTGTTCTGTTCTGTTCTGTTCTGCCCTGCTCTGTTCTGCTCTTTTCCCCTCATATCAGACTTTCTTATGCCCATTACACACTCCCCCATATTCCCTCACTGAACCATATTAAACATTCTGACCAGTGTTGCCGGGCAAAGTCAGTGACTTCTAACATGCAGATCAGAGAGAGACCTCTAACTAATTAATGTTCAATAATACAAAATCCAAAGTTCAAAGTCCATAGTTAGAGATGTTCTGAAAAGACCCAGAGAACTAGAGAGTGGGATTCAGTGTAAATCTTGTTGGTCTGTACTCCTTGCCTTTTCATCATCTGTAATGGGATGAAAATATAATCTGGTTAATTAAAAAGCTCAAAAACATTACATTCAATTTGGTCCAATTCTGCTGGTTAATAAGCGAAAGCATCTTCACATCTTCCATCACAGTCTGGCTTTCTTCCACCTCCTCCTATTCCAAGCACAAGCTGCAGTGCGTTGTCCACTGGGCTGAGCAGGTGATTAGCTGTCAGCTGCCCTTCATGAGGCTTCATAATACTACAGGGAAGAAAAGGCCAGGAAGAATTTGCTTCTGGCGCTGCTCACCCACGCAACCACCTTGTCCACAAACAGCCCTCTGGGATACGGAACAAGTGCATTAACACCACAACATGAACAAGGAACAATGAACATGTTTCTTCCAAAAGCCATCACTCATCTCTACCAACCCTCGTAGGATTTATCTCCTGTACACCCACACACATCTCACACATCTCTGGTCTTTCTCTCACCAGCTGCTATGGAAGTAACTGTAATAAACTGTAATAAAAAGGAGTTAGTATTTCATGTTCTCTTTCATTTTGTCTAATCTTGCACTACTCATGATGTTTGTCTTTACACATGAAGACACGTTGGCCTAAGGAAATATGTCCATGCTCCACAATGTTCAGGACTTATTTGATGCATTTCATCCTGCTCAGTATAGCTATCTCATAGTATGTGTTGCAAGCAGGGGCGGGGGTCAAGCATTGTTCAGGGGGCAGTGAGAGGCGGAGGTAAAGAATCTATAAAGAAGTAAAAGTCAGATATGTCAGAGCCATGCGTGTGAGCATTTATTGAAGACAAACCCAAAAGCCTGCAGCACAATTTGTTTTGTAGTGGATGGGAAGTCACACCGATGGTAATATGTTATTTAATAAATGTGTCAACTCATAAACTTATTTTTGGGATGTGACTGGAACGGACCAGACACTGTCTAAACCACTGCTGTGAAAGTAGGCCAGTAACGTCAACTTCACTAGAGTTTATTCTGTCAGGTAAGGTTGAATAAATATCAGCATGCCCACTCATCTTTATGCTATCAACTACAGTAGGCTAACTATGAGATTAGTAAAAACCAGAGGGTCAGATTAATGTTCAGATCAGGTCAATCAGATTTGTTTTTCTTTAATCTATTTAACATTGCCTGACAGAATAAGCTCTAGTGACGTTAACATTACGTGTCTGGTCTGTTGTGGTTCTATAACAGATCACAAAAAAAAGCTCATGAGTTGGCACATTTAACAGTCAAAATTTACTGTGACCCAAAACATTAGCTAATAAACTAAATAACAAATTACCATAATTGTTTTTGCCATGGTAGAACGCATTTGAAACTCAGGCTTCAAAAACTAAGGTATGGACTTAACACAATACAAATGGTGTTGCTGACATTAGAGTTTGTCTTCAGTGAATGATCATGAGCATGGCTCTGACATATCTTGACTTTTCCTTCTTTATAGATTGCTCAGGTGGGGGTGGCCCACTGGGGCAATGATGTTCCCCTGCTCCCAATTAACCCTCACTTATATGTTCTTGTCTCAGTAGATGCAGAGAGATGAGCCCTTGGACTGAACCTGAATGCGTCTAGAGAGGAGAAGCATGCTACGACTAAAAAGACTGTTGGAATCACTTGCATCCCGCTGGGTGTCATGCTGCCTGAGTGCACATAATGATATAATGTTGAATGTAGAGTGATCTGTATAGTCTACAGTCTATTGTATGGCTTCCACTGTTCCCTTGCATTGAATGTGAGGTCAGTGTGCCAAAGTGTGTACTTACTGTATGTTATTATATAGTTTGTCCATATGTCCCTACACCAATGTCATCATGGCAAATTCTTGTACATGTCTTGTATTTGGCAAATAAAGTGACCTTGACGGTGCTTATTCTACAGGCTGAATCTTAAAGGTTTCATTGTAGCCTCAAATATCATTGCCATTAAAAAGGAAATATAAATGATGAATATTAACATCCCTTTAGTCAGACTTCATCAATGACCTCAATCTGCTATTCATCATTCACTTCATCCATGATTCTTTTTACTAGACCAACCAAACAATATCCAACACCTAAAGAGTCTCTCACACTCTTTGAGAAAAGCGAGGTGTTGTCTGATGTTCTTTTGGACAAAGTGCTGCTGCCAGTAAAATGACAAAATGAACAATGGAACAGAGATAGACAGAGAGAGAGAAAGACATTGAGAATGTAGAGTCAGTGAGAAGGTGACCAGCAAAGTCCTTGCCAGCAGCTAGGGGACTGATCATGTGACAGACAGCATTGTCTATTGTACTCGACACAGTAGACCTAAACCGTTTGATTCTATTATTGCATTGTATCGTCCTCTCTCTTCCCTGCACTCATCCTCCTCTCTTTCTTCTCAGTGTGAGTGGGTGACTTTGAAGTCCTCTCCCCTAAGGGAGGTAACATGCAGTAATAGAGGAGATTGGGGCTCCTCCACTTCAGCACTTACAGATAAAGAGGACAAGATGGTGGGTGTAATACAGCACTTCACTTCAATTGTCTCCCCAAATGGATTTCATTAAAAAGATGTTACTGTATTGAGGCGTAGTTTTCTCTCACTCATTTCCCAGTCAGAGGGATTGGAAATGACAAATGGTTTTATGACTTTTATGACACAGACGGAGAAATCCAACCTAAAACACGGACACTGTTGAAAACAGCTACTGGCATGTACCTTGTATTTTTGGGCCCATTTTGTTGTTTGGTGTTTTATTTTTCTTATTCCCGCGGATAACCTGCCAAACATAGACAATGTCATGTTGTCAGTGTCAATGTCACTCCCTCAGAATCAAAGAGCAAGGGCTTCTTTCGAGACTCATTGTTTTGCACCGATGTTCAACAAGCATACAGGGAGAAAATCACCTTAGAAGAGGCAGAGATACGAATTCCTCCACCAACAGTAGCCTCAATAGAGCAGAATGCAATGCAGGTACAACTCAAAAAACTTGGTTTCTTGCTCTATCGCTATTGCTCTCTCCTCCTACACGTATAACAACAAACTCTGTAAATATGTGTAATATATCAGAAGGTATATTATTAGGCATAGTATACCTTGCCTTAAAAAACACTGCTTACTTCTGCTCACACCACACTAATATGTGCTCAATTAAATGCTATATTAAATGGAAAAGTAAAAGTCTACCTTAAAGTTTACCTTTCACTGACTGTAATCTTGTATGAACATTGTATGAAAAAGCATTCAAAGCCCAGTTTCTACACCTAAGCTCCTTTCCATTAGCAACAGAACAGCCAACTCACACCACACGCTTCGAGAAAACAATCAGTTGACACTGTATATTGATAAATTATTCCTTCAAGTTTGAATATATGGATATGATGCCTTCATTCTAAACTGACTGATTACTGTGAATGCTCTGCAGTTTTACTCTACACAGCCATCAGTTCCACAGACAAACCAGCCTGTCTCAGGTTGATTCCTGTCTCATATTTCTCCTCCTACAGCAAGACAATCTGCTTCAGAGAATCACAGCATTTCCTCTCACTTTCAGTTCATGTAGAAAATGCATTTTCTACCATTCTTATGACAGAAACCCTGTGCTATTTGATGACCACATTGTTTTGGCTTCCAAAAGTTCCTAAAAAGTTATTTTTCAAAACTGGAAGGTCTATCTGTCCTATCTATCTCCGTATTCATGAAAAATGTACAGATACAAATCTGTACCAGAGTGGGGCTGGCATTTCAGCTTGTAACACTTCCCTACCCCTGACAATGTTCCACAAGATCACAGACACACACACACACACACACACACACACACACACACACACCTACACACACACACACACACACACACACACACACACACACACACACACACACAGTCATTCCCTCCCTACTGCGAATTTCTGATATACTGCCTCGAGCCAATGAGGTAGAAGCAAAGCATAACACATTTTGAGAATTTGTGTCAAGTTTGTGTGTGTGTGTTGGGGAGAGGAGTGGTTGTGTGTGTGTGTGTGTGTGTGTGTGTGTGTGTGTGTGTGTACATGCATGGCTGTGTTTGTCCATGTTTGTCTGTCACATCCCACTCACTACATCCCACTTTCCTTTTCCTATGTATTCTCTCTCTTTTCAAGGGAATGGCAGGGCGAATTCCATTTCTTCCCTCTATACGATATCAGCCTACAAGCTGTTCTCCACTGTTGGTCTCTGGAGGAACATAAGAGAAGCTATAGATACATTTGCTGAGATTTTCCTCCTATGGTTCTCTCTTTTCCTTCTCTACTCCTAGTACACTTATCACTGTACCTCCTGCCACCTGTCTGTCAAACTGCTTAAGTTTGCAGCTGACACCACTCTGGTATGCCTCATCGGCAACAACGATTACTCCATGGGCAATGGTGAATCTGGAGATGAACAATATCAAACCTGTGGAGATGAGGAGCGACTTAGGAAGGAAAGCTTCTGCTCATCACTCAATAAAGACTGGTGGTTTAATTGTGAATTCAGCTGAGTTGTTCAAGAGTTCAAGAGCTGGCTTTGTTTCCCCGGTCTGCCATGTGTGCACACATAACAACATCTGAACATCAGTGACAGAGGAAACCATACCTCCTGTGGTGCTTTTATCATACCATCAAACAGGCTTGGCTTGTATTAGAAGACGAGCTGAATGACAAATATCTCTCCCCTCTCTCTTGATACGACAAAAACAGACTGTTAAATATGACAGTTAAATAGTTAAACAAGGTTAATGAATCAAACATTCAGACGGGAGAGCTGAACGAGGACACAGACATCAAATAATCTGACAATGGCCTGATAAGAAAATTAATCAAGATAGATAGATAGATAGATATAATTTTATTAATGTGTCACTCCTCAATTAACAAGTCAAACAAAGCAACAAACACAATAACTCCCAAAAAAAAGACGTTCTTTGACAAAACCTTTGTGGGTGACATCATGCTTTTGTATGTGTTTTGTGTGTGTGTGTGTGTGTGTCACAGATTTGACTTTATGTGTGTGTTTGAGGGGGGACAGGTGTGTGTGTGTGTGTAGAAGGGGTCGTTGTGCATGTGTGTGTGTGTGTATGTGTGTGCATACATGTGTGGTA
Organism: Centroberyx gerrardi; assembly: GCF_048128805.1. Taxonomy (NCBI): domain Eukaryota; kingdom Metazoa; phylum Chordata; class Actinopteri; order Beryciformes; family Berycidae; genus Centroberyx; species Centroberyx gerrardi. Next base: position 9,726,366 of record NC_136002.1, read on the forward strand.
GTGAGTATATGTGCACATGTGTAAACAGGACCAACTGTGTGTGTGGCTGTCACACCCCACTCACTACATCACTACATTTTCTGTATATTCTCACTTTTCAAAGGGACGGCTGGGTGAATTCTGTTTCTTTCCTCTATACCTTGTCAGATTACATACAAGCTATTCTCCACTGATTAAAAAAGAAGCTGTAGATGAATTTGATGAGATTTTCTTTCTATGATCCTATCGTTTCCTCCTTCCTTCCAGTACACTTATCTGTGTACCTCCTGCCGCCCGTCCGTCAAACTGCTTCAGTTTGCAGATGACACCACCCTGGTAGGCTTCATCAGCAACAATGTTGACCCACTGTACAGAAAAGCAGTCGACTGGCTCACATGGTGAATCCGGAGCTGAACAATATCAGAACTATGGAGATGAGGAGCGACTTCAGAAGGAAAGCACCTCATCACTCACTGAAGACCAGAAGTTTCATTGTGAATTCAGCTGAACAACATCTGATCAGTGACGGATGAAGCCAGACCACCTGTTGTTCTTTTATCATACAGCACGTGCATGTGTGTAGGTGTGTGTGTGTGTGTGTGTGTGAACCCCTCTTTTTGCACTTGGCACTAAGGCTTGGTCTGGTGGGCTGGATAGGGCTTGTAAACTGTAGCTGTTTCAAAGAGAATCCAGGATAACACGCCTACATATATAAGTCCTGGGTTCTTTATAAATCCAGTATCAGAAAATTCAATTAGAATTGAGTGTGTTTTTCCCTCATTTATCAATAATGACTTATAGCCAGGGTTGGAAAGTAGTTGACAGTAGTTAAACTACTACCTTGTGGATCCAGAGACTAATAGAATTTATAAGGAGACTCTTTCCTGCTCTTGCTCCACCATACACAACGAGCAGTGGCTGTCTGCTTACATAGTACACACACGTTCAGCAGCTTCCTAAAGCCCTGTCCGAGGTAATACCCCATTTATTCGCAAGGGGGAGCAAAGCCACTCGTCTGCAGCATGGAAGTATTATATTATGTGGACCGTTGACATATGAGCATAGTGTTTAAAATGGCTACTGTAGAAGAATGTACACATTTATACATTCTCCATCGCCGCCAAACGAAAAAGTTGAAAAGAAGATGGTACTGCCAGATCAGGCAGTATCTCTTCTGACTGAATCACTGCCATGTTCATTTGTTTTCACAGGAAATGACTTCTTCATTGGTAGTGCTCATTTAGCAGTAATTTTCCTTTATCGTCCCTACCTGAAATGTATGGAGGATATTTTTGGTCATAATTAAAATTAAAAGTCCAAATAATTAAAATTAAAAGTCCAAAAGGCCATACATCTGCCATCTGCCCGGTACAGTGAAAACCGGGATTCATCATGAAGAGAACACTTCTCCAAAGTGCCAGACGCCATCGAAGGTGAGCATTAGTCCACTCAGGTCGGTTACGACGACAAACTGCAGTCAGGTCAAGACCCTGGTGAGGACGACGAGCACGCAGATGAGCTTCCCTGAGATGGTTTCTGACAGTTTGTGCAGAAATTCTTTGGTTTTGCAAACCAACTGTTGCATCAGCTGTCCGGGTGGCTGGTCTCAGACGATCTCGCAGGTGAAGAAGCCGGATGTGGAGGTCCTGGGCTGGCGTGGTTACACGTGGTCTGCGGTTGTGAGGCCGGTTGGATGTACTGCCAAATTCTCGGAAACGACATTGAACACGGCTTATGGTAGTGAAATGAACATTCAATTAACGGGCAACAGCTCTGGTGGACATTCCTGCAGTCAGCATGCCAATTGCACGCTCCCTCAAAACTTGCGACATCTGTGGCATTGTGTTGTGTGATAAAAACTGCACATTTTAGAGTGGCCTTTTATTGTGACCAGCCCAAGGCACACCTGTGCAATAATCATGCTGTTTAATCAGCATCTTGATATGCCACACCTGTCAGGTGGATGGATTATCTTGGCAAAGGAGAAGTGCTCGATAACACAGATTTAAACAAATTTATGAACAAACTTTGAGAGAAATAAGCCTTTTGTGTGCATAGAAAAAGTCTTGGATCTTTTATTTCAACTCATGAAAAATGGGAGCAAAAACAAAACTGTTGCATTTATATTTTTGTTCAGTATACATTAGACCTTTGCAGAAAGATCTAAGTCTAGAACCAGTGAGTATACTCTATTGCCTACCACACTCTTAAAACCACACAGTTTGTTTTACTATAAATTCTATGACCATTCCAGTTCATTTTCCTGTTGAATAATGAAATCTTGATGAGCTGATTTTTAGAAAGAAGGAGCTCTGTACTTGCTTAAAAGTTGTTAGGGTAGGGATTACCTGTTAAGTAACATATGTCGGTAAGTAATGTAGGTACATAGCAATGTGATACTACATTGTACCTACTAGAAGAAAAATGATGATTTTTGCCAATTCATTAAAACTAATCATAATTTACTGACATGTTTTTCTGGGTTTCCATGTGTCCTGGACTACCTGTAATGTCTTCATTTAGTTTTCCAGTCTGAGAAAAGTCCTGTAAAATGAGAAATTTGCACAAAATGCCCTGAAAATTAATGATCTGTCCTGGAAAAACTGTCATTACTCTTATTTAGAATGTTCAACAAAAATACAGTCATATTGGTACACAAAGTGTAATATGGGATGGGGGAAATGTCGCCTTCAATATCAAGTCAAATCAAGTCAAGTAGAGCTTTATTGTCATCGCGACCATATACAGTACAGCACACTGCAGAGACGAGATGACATTCTCCTTTGATCAAATGGTGCAACATAGACAGATAAAATATTGAAAAACACTGTACTAAAAAGGACTAACACTATACTAAAAAGGGCTAAGTGGGAGGACATACATACCATACATACTACTTCGCCATACCATACATACTACTTACTACCTCCTATATATATCAATATTCTTGAACAGTCATCTCCCCAAATTTGTTGTCCTGTGTCTCCGCAACAGATTGCAGCAGGACATAGAGCTCTGTTCAGAGAAAATATAAAATTCCAATCATGTGAGTTGCTTGTGGATATGTTTCTTTTAATTAACTGAATTCCCCAGAGCAGTAAGAGCGCTTGAATGCAAACCAACAAACAAAGTTACATCTCGATCATAAAGAGGTTAATGAAGACAGTTGAACACCGCTCATGTTATGGGTACGTTTACACTACAAATGAAAGTGGCCAAAATCAGATTATTTATTTATTTAGCCTACATGTGACACAGACCAAGGCCTCATTTCCAGAAAGGCTCTTAAGACTAAGATGATGGTACAATCCATCCTACGAAGCTTATTAAGTTTATGAGGTGTTTTCCAAAACCATCTTAAATATAAGACGCTCTTGAAAATGATTGTAGATCTACGATTACTTCTGACCACTCATAGATGGCTAGGTGCTTCTTATCAAACCCAAACACATGCAGGAGTGACCGCCAGGTACATGTATCAGTGTGTGCAACTGTGAATAAAAGTGATTTTTGTGGCGATGTCATCCCACACTCAAAGTTTATCTTTATTTGTGAGTGCAACCTTATGCAAATGTGCAAAATGACAATAACACAGCAGCAGGGCTTCACAGGTGTTTTTGCCAGTCAGTCCACAAGTATTGATCAGCTTTCTGAATCTGAAAGAGTGATTGGCTGATATTTTATTGTACGTTGACGTGCCGCCATTTTTAGTGTTTAAAAATTTGTCATTGTAAACTTACAGAGTGCAATGTCTCCTTTTATAATCACAGCGTCTCTGGTATGATCCTTGTTTGGTGAATATAGTCATTATAAATTTAAATTCCATGTTTAATTGGTATTGTTTTTTAACTTCTAATTACTTCTAGGTATGGGGGACTTCTGCTGATCAAGATGATGGACCAGTGGTAGAATGCATGTACTGTCACAACAGTTTCAAACATTCCCAAATGCAGGATCACGTAGACATTTGTACTAGGTATGTTAAATTGATAATATTTATCATTTTACAGTACAGACCAGGCTTTGGATAATTGTTTTAAATTCCAAATTCAAGCTTCTTTTAAGGAGTGTATTGTTAATCTTCTCTAATTTCAGTGATTTTGGCAACACAGAAACTCTCAAGATACAAGCTGAGGCTGACAACCATGGACAGATAGAAATGGACACCAGTACAGAAAGACAGGCAACACCTGAGGGTAGTGGTCGTAGACAGACGCAAACTGAGACTGACATGCACAGGCAGACACAGATTGAAAGCAGCTTACACACAGAGAGACAGACTGATAGCCCATACAGATGGCCACACACTGACAGTGACCCACACAGACTCAGAAGGCAATCGAGACAAAGGGAAGAACATCCATCAAGCAGCAGTAACAATGGTTCACTCAACAACAGTCAATCTCCTGAAAGAGTTCATGATGCCGGTAGGCTCACCAGCTTTTTTTATAGTGAGTTATGCACCTCTCAGTCCCTTCTATAAAGTGTTGGTAGGGTCTTATACAGGACATTATGTTAACATTGCCTTGCAAATAATATCTCTGAAGTGTAAACATGGGCCTCGTTTCTTGACAACGATTGATCTTAGAGGTTAAGAGCATTGTCTAAGAGAGATTCTTTGAACATTCTTACATTTCTACAAGCTTTTCCCAAAACAGCACTTAGCGAGACAGCGCACCGAGCAACCAAAGATCTTCTTAACGTCGCTCTTAACATCACTGTCTGTGGTTCTAAAAGGTTTATGAATTACCTTATGATGACAAGTTTTCTGCAAGCTGCGCTATATATATTACAAATACATAAAACGATAAACAGAAATTAAACAGCATTTCATAATATTGGAAGAATCACGTCGATGCTCATTTATTACAGTTAGAGATGGTCTTTTTTACACCACAACAAAGGTTATTGTTACGCATTTGGTTAGAAAAGTATAAAGGAGCTACAAGTAATTTCACATGACACAGGACAGGACGACACCAGCTTTGTTATTTTAAAAGTTGATCTATACCTGTGGATTGTTTTTTAAAGTGTAGTTAAACTACACTTAACTACACTTGTGGACCCTGCTGCTGTGTCATTTTGTAAATTCAAGCAAGTAAATTATTACATAAAGGCACATTCACAAATAAAAATAAAGTTAGAATATGGGATGACATAGCAAGAAAAAAAATCACTTTTATTCACAGTGGTCATGGTAGCAAGCAGGGTACAAACAAAAATGTAAATGAACGGGCACACACTTCAAATTAAAAAGGCAGTTTGCTGTAACTCTTACATGTGTCTTCTTAAGACGCACTTAGCCATCTATGAGTGGTCAGGAGTTAGTGTAGATCTACAACCATTTTCAAGAGCGCTTTCAGTTAAGATGGTTTTGGTAAACGCTTCATAAGCTGAAGAAGCTTCATAATATAAATTCTGCGATCATCTTTGCCTTAAGAGACTTTTAGGAAACGGGGCCCAGCTATGATAGTACATATTTCAAAGTAATTCAGGATTTTTTGGTATCTGCGCGTATTTAACGTACACAGCTACAATCTGAGTTGTTGTAAATATGCGTAGTGTCTCAAATTATTGTTCCTCTGACAGGCAACTTAAAAATGTAGCAGTAGTTGATTAGGACCTTGACATCTAGGACATAATTATGAATTTTCGTATAACATAACACAACATAGACAACTTGGCACCCAACCCCATATGAGGGGTTGGGAGGTTCCACCTGGTGCTGGAAGTGGTGTTGGAGGACCAGTAGGAGGTGCTCTTCCCTCTGGTCTCATGAATAATATCCTCAATGCCCCAGGGCAGAGACAGGGACTCTGTCCTGTGAGTGAGCACCTTTATTGACTCTGTGGTCAATAAAGATCCCATCGGCACTTAGCGCAAGAGTAGGGGTGTAACCCCGGTGCCCTGGCAAAATTCCCCCCAAAAAACAGGCCTTCCTTCCATCATGGCCACCTAATCATCCCTCGTTACCTAATTGGCTCTTTCAGTCCTCTACTCTCCACTGAGATAGCTGATGTGTGGTGAGCGTTCTGGCGCAAAACTGGCTGCCGTGCATCATCCAGGTGGGTGCTACACACCGGTGGTGGATGAGTTGAGTTGATAACTATGATAACTCTGAACCTAAAAACTCAACACAAGAAGTCCCGGCTTAGGAGAAATTTAGGAAATGTCTCATAGGAATTCTAAGCGAGGAATGGGCAATAACTTTTGTCTCAATGAGGAGGAATTGTTCACCCTGTTGCAACGTAGTCAATGACAATGGACATATGGGATTGTTACCTCGTAAGATCCTTAAGTAAGATTGCACTTTATTGATCCGCTAGGGGAAATTCAGGTGCCACAGCAGCAATTACAGGGAGTACAGAAATGTACAGTAGGGAATAGCAAGATATAACAAGCAAAATATAATAAGCAAAATAAAACAAGGTAATTATAGGTCATACAAAAATATAAAAAACTGTAAAAGATAAAATAAAATACAAGACTTTAATAACGTGTCAATGTGTCTGAGTGAGAGAAAAAGTCCTGAGTCTAGTGGTGTCCATTGATCCAGTGGTTACAGAATCAGCTGTGTATCTAACGTCCAGCTTGTGCTGTGACCCAGTGAGCACTTCTGGAAACACTGCGGCAGACCGCTGATCCAAAGCTGTGACACCAAGTGGTCCTTCACTGTGATGTTCAGGTGAAACATCTGTCTGCAGGGAGGAGGACAAGTCAGTGCAACAGAAAAACAGTGGAGCTTGTGTTAACCTCATACACTGCACTGCTTCAACAGTCCAACCCTGTATTAAATCAGGCCTATTACATTTTTAGACTAGAGTGTATTGGGTAATGTCTTATACAGATACACTGTTGTGGAGCAAGCACCCAAGACTTCCACTCGCCTTTATACTTGTGTATACAGTGAAGTGACCAATAAACGTGATTTGATTTGATACATGACCATGTTTCCCTGTTGCTGTGTACCCAGGTCTAATTCAATACTTGGAGGTTATGATGATGCTCAGATGACAACAAAATGTGCAAGCTTTTCTAAATCAGGAGGAGGGTTATATATTGTATTAAGATACTGAAATATGGCATAGTGGAAACGGTTAAACAGTCCCCTCTGTGGTTCCTTCCTCCTGTTTGACTTCAGGTGAGTAGCAACACAACACTGAACTACAGTGTTAGACAGATTATGTTATGTTAGTGACCCAATGCCACAGACCGCACGGGACTAGCAGAAGATCAGCTGACAGCAGCCAAGTCACCACGGCCGGTGATGCTAGCATCAAACATAAACATATTAATGGTCAGTTCAATGAAGTAGAAAACTCCTTCATACATTAGGGACAACTACACAAATAGTCTGGCTAAAGAATAACCTGCAGTCTATGCTATAAATCTTGTAATTAAATCAGTATGAACCTGTAGCCACTCTACCATGTGTGAACAGTGTGATGCAAGTTTCTAAATAAAAAATAATAATAATAATTTAAAAAAAAATATATATATATATGCAAACACCTGAAAATCTGGCCGCAGGGTGTGTGTGAAAACCGGCGGGACACCTGTCAACAGTTTAATCTACCATTCTTTATCAATGCTCATGATATGAAACAAAGTGTAAGTTAGCTAACCATGAACAGTCAACTAAAACCTGCTGTGATTAATGTTAGTTACTTGCGTAACACTGAACTAGCCGAGAAATTTTAGTGTAGATATGTGCTGTAACGTTAGTTAACGTTATCTCCGTTTTCATTGCAGTGTGCTCTTTAGCAGTAAGCTCCCCCTGCTGTCCATAAGGTGCCTCTGCGGCCCAGCCGTTTCAAACCCTCCCTCCAGCCTTTGGGCCACGCCTCCTCATTTACATACAGCTTGAAAAGCCAAATGTCAAATGCGAAATGGCAAATGCCTAATGGAAAATGGAAAAGATGAAATTTAAAATGCCAAATGCCAAATGGTAAAGTGCAAATGCAAAAAAAAATGAATTTCGTTTTTTCTATTTAAGCTTTTCCATTTCCCATTTTGAGTTTTATATTTGATGTTTCCCTTTTCTTATTTCCATTGCCATTTTCAATTTCATCTTTACAATTTAAGCTTTCAGTTTGGCATTTCCATTTAAGCTTTTGCATTTTAAATTTCACTTTTTTTTTTCATTGTCACTTTACATTTTCAAATGATCATTTTACATTTTAAATTAGCTTTTTCAATTTCCTTTTTCTTTTTAAGTTTAATTATGGCCTGATTATTCCTAGTAGTGTAGTAAAGAAATAATCTTTATCTCTTTTAATTTTCTATTTGGACTTTTAATTTTAATTATGACCAAAAATATCCATCCTAGAACGTGTGACATTGCAGCAGACATTAGTGTCGCGCTACAAATTTTGGACTACTCATTTTGCTACGCAAGAATGTGAGGAACGCACTTGCGTTGCCCTTTGCGTTGTTATAATTGTTGCTTACGTAGAGTATGTAACATTCCTCTTCACAGTCTGGGCATAGATCTGACTCCATTTCATGAGGCCAGAATAGTAGTAGTTGTGAGTAGCATTCATGGATTCATTAAGAGGTGTGTTCTTTCTTGAACTTCTAATGCCACAGCATTAAACCTTCACAGCAGCATGAACTTTTTGTTCTAGAGTATAATAAATCTCAGTAAAGGAACAAGACCACTGACACTCTTTTGACAGTGTGACTTGGCTCCCTTCAATTCTTCATGATCCTCCACTGTCCACTGAATTTTGCAAGCTGCTGATCCTGTGAAAGCAGCTGTTTTCTATGTCTGGCAGACAATGGCCCACAGCTGGAGCTCGTCCGCTGTCGCACCTGATAACAATCCCAGCTCGTCAGCGGCCCCATAAGAGAGGCAGCCTCGATCACAGAGGCAAGTCAGTGTCATATGCGCTTGTTCCCTGAGCTCATGCTATTGTCTCGCTGCAGACAAAGGTGTCGACTGACTGGCTGCCTCTCTGCCACGATGACTGCTGGACACGTTCCCTCTGCCCTCCATCTTTGAACCACACCACACTGCACCTTGGAGCACTGACACCTTCTACTTTGCACCACTTCTTTCCCCACACTAGCTCCATGTTTGTTTAATAAACTCTGCTCCGGGACTTGTTTGCACCACATTTGCTGTGCTATCTGGTTGTGTTGTCCAACTGGTGTTTCCCCAAAATCACAGGTTATTGTAGTACTTTTCATAGAGTTCCTGTCATACTGTGCTGTCCTCCTGTCCCTTCTATTTGGAATCCTGTCTCTGCTTCTGAATGAGGCTGATATTTCCTCAAGAACTTGCTTCTGTTTTCGGGGAAGCCAGAAAACATACCATGTTGTCCACTGAGACTTTCTTCTATTCTTTGACTTTATTGACTTCTGTCAGGATCTGTGTGATCTGGACCTCAGGCTTGGTCATGTAATTTGTCATGTACGTAAGAGAAGATAAAGTCAAGGCATATTTGCAGATCTAAGTTGGCATCCCATGCCAACATCCAGTGAAGATTGCAATTGCTTACCAAGATGTCTTGGACCCAACACCTCTGTATTAACCATGTTCTATAGTCACAAACATGTAGTGAGTAGTGGTAAACAAGGCTGTAACTGACTTGGGCTTTCTTACCTCACCTTTGGCTGCTTGTCTCCAATACTGTGATAGTCTTGAACTTGTATGTCAGTTGATTGCTGGTGATGGAGATGGAAGTGTTGTTGTCAGACATGAAGATGTTGGGATGGCAGTTTTCTAACACATTGTACAGTGTTATGTTAGATGTGATATCTGCTTTATCCTTCTTTGTTTCACTTCTCATTGCCTCTAGATCTTTCATATAGTCAAACAGCCGTGTAAGGACAAAGTTGATGGCGGTGTAAATGGTGTAAATGAATGAGGTGTTGAAGTGCCCTTGAGCAAGGCACTTAACCGTTAAATTGCTCCAACAGAGACCAAAATATCAAAGCTTACAGATTCAATCCCTTGAGAAACTAAAGCCCTCCCCCATTGCAGTGGTGCTGCTCTTGGCTACCTCTCTGCTCTGACTGCTCCTCTCTGACTCTCCTGATGACATAGATGTTAATTGTGAGTTATATGTATCTATGTGTGTGTCTTAGGGGAATATGCAAAGAACAAAGTCCTTTTTACACTGTAAGTAATATGGCAATTGGTTGCTGTACATTTCCAAGTTCTAAAGAAAAATGCTAAGGTAAAAGATAAAATCTCAGTCAAGTAACTGTACTGAGAACTTCATCTTCTCTTTATCAAAGTTTAAATTGTTTTTCTCTGAGCCAGTCTCCTCCAAAACCTTCTGCTGTCCATCACTGCGCTGAATCTATTCTTATCACCTCATTTTCTCTCTTCTTTCTCTTTCCCATTCTCCACTGATTCTCTCCCAGATGGACTGCTTTGACCTCTGACCTGCTGGCTCATGGGGTTAACAACATCTAGAACTCTTGCAACTCTATCAGACCAGAGAACAACAGTTGCATCAAACAGTGGCATCTGTCGCAAAAAGAACATTTGTCTTTTGTTCCTGTTCCTTTCTGTTGTCATTCTTTCCTTTATTTTACTTAATGCTTACATTTTTATTCATTATAATGGGTGTACCTTCGTATCAATATCAATATCTTTCTTTCCTTTTTTGCGGTGTCAACTCAAATGCAAATGCAAAACGGCAGCGAAATTGCGTTTTCATTTATTGCATTTAAATGAGTAAAACGATTGATGCGAAGGTACACGCATTATTATGTAAAGCAATTTGTAACTCTGTTTTGATAAGTGCTCTATAAATAAAGGTTATTATTATCATTATCTTTCCTTCTTATTGTCCATATAATAAATATCATCAACATACACATATTACTCCTTGTCTTTAAAATATCCAACACTACAGATTGGAAAAACAAAAAAGATTTTAATGATAAGCTTGCTGCAAGTGTGCTTACACATAAGAACTTCCATCATAGGAAAAGGCTGTTTTTTCCTTTAATCCAAAGCCATTTGCCAAATCTAACATAGTTTTGTATGCTGTTTTCACTCTTGTGTTTGTGTTTGAAGCATTTATTAAACTCTTTGGTCTGTTCTGGTTCTTTCATCAAGGGCACAATAATATGGCAATACCTTCTAGGTTCTTTTTAGTTTTAACATGCTACTATTGGGGAATTAAAACAGGCACAGCCTACTCGTGAAAACACCTTGGGCCTAATTCCTTAATTATCAAAACCAGTTTTTCAGCAGCTTTGCATTAATTACTATCTGGCAAGGTGAGGATTACCTCCCTTATTTCCATGAGCATATTTAGAATTCATATTTTTTTCTTTTCTTTTTCCCTCTTTGTACCATTTAACCTTTGGACATTTGTATTTGTTTTTGACTTCTCATCTAAATCCTCTACACCAAATATTCAAGTTATACTGTGTTTTTAATAGCAAGGCATTATAACTCTTGTCCTCTCTGCCAATATTATTTCTACTTGGCCCTCTGGCCTCAATCTTTTCTTGCTCATTCACTTGTTGGCTCCAGTGTCTAACAGATATTCCCTGTCATTTAGTTTGGTATACAATGTTTTGCATTAACGATATGCCTGTTGTGACACATTCCTCCTGAAGCTGGGGCCTATTGCCTATTTCTTTTATCTATTTTCCATTGTTTCCCCTCTCCCCAGAATCCATATTTTTCCACTTTTCCTTTAGGATCCAGTCCTCTGTCTGACCAGAACCTTTTGTTTCCGTTGTGTTGCATTCTTTCCTTGGTACTTTACTCTTAAGGTTATTTAAAATTTAGTTGGCAAGGATGGATTAGTAAATTCTTTAACTATGAGCCTATCAATTTTCAAATCTGTGAATAGTATTCATTGTCATTGTGCATCCTGATCCGGGGATGGGATACCAAACAGTTAAGCTTTTAGGCTAGTTTGAAGTCTAAAAAGGCTGGCTGAAATTTACTACTACTTTACTCAACAACCATCAAGTATCAGGATACATTACATAATGGCCCTATATTGGTCTAACATCCATGATTTAACAATATGATATCACATTACACAGTGTTACTGTTAATCATACAGTTTTGGAGGTACTCTAGTCGTACTGTGAAGCTAATGACTCTTGTTGCTCTAGTTTCCCTGTTGGTCTCTGTCCTGAATAAAGCGCTCCTTTGTCTATTTCTAGTGACGCCACCCCAGTGGCTTCCATCACACAGGCCTCCTGCTGATCATCCGTGACTCTGCTGAGAGCATTTGATTCATGAGTGTTGTGCTCTTTTTAGATTTGGACAATCCACTCCACCCCACCGAAGCTTCAAACTTGCAAGCAAACCCTTAGATAGGATCCCAATAGACATTGTTGTGTGTCCCTGTTGCTCTCTCAATCTCTCTCTCATTCCTTTTTCCTTTCTCTGCCATTGTTCCAGGTGTGGGCTGTGTTGTTGTGTTTATCTCCTGGTCTCCTGCAGATATTTTAATGTGTCTCTTGTCCAGTGGGTTGCGGCTCAGTCAATGCCTGTATACAGGGACAGAGGGTCGGTGATGTCATCCTTTGATTCAGTTGTTGTCTGGCACTGAGCTTTTTGTCCACATAGAGCATATAAAACTCAATAACCACCACATTTCATGGGTCCGGCAACAACAGTAACGCTTTATTTTCTGGGTCTGTAATTTCCTAACAATTTACAAAGGAATTGTTCATTTCATAGGAAGTTTCCTGGACAGAACAATGAAATTATGTACTAATTATTGGGAAAATAGAGAAAGACTGCAATGGTAGTTGGTAGTTGGCAAGTACCTCTTTACCAATTTCTTCTGTTGTTTCCAAGACAGAACCATGAAATGATGTATCAGTTATATAGAAAATTAATGAAATTAATTAAGATTTCAACAAATAACTATATTATATAAGTATATGAATAATGACTTCTGATAATTGACCTCTGCCTATTATTTTTCCAATTAATAGTTTATAGTTTTGCAGTTCTTTCCAGGAAATTGTTTTAGAAATTTACAGTATCTTATCGACTCCACCAGACTGTTTATATTTTCTATATAACTACTACATAATTTCATGGTTCTTTCCAGGAAACTTCCTAATAAATTAACAGTTCCTTTCTAGGAAATTATTAGAAAATTGTGGACCCAGAAAATAAAGCATTACCAACTTACGTATACATATCTTTTGTTGACATCACAAAGTGATTATCCGCAAGATTCTTGTTTTTGTTCATGCTTTGCTCTCAATGCAGGCACTGGCCCAACATACTATAACAATAAAAACACTTAAAACTGCGGCCTCTTATATTTCTTCTACCTTCTTATATTTATTTGAAACAAACTGCTGTTTGCTACCTTCATAAACATAAAACGCATCACTTCCTGTGGAGGGAGGAAAGACGGATTCCCTCATAGGTGTTGAGAACAGCAAATGTAAAATCCTTCATGCACGGGGTATAGGTTGAATCACTATCGTATGGTATCAATCGACAATAGAGAGTTGCAAAACGGACATTTATTTATATGGAAAAGTTGTGGATTATTACTTTAAGTCTGCACACACAAGGCTTTTCCCAATAAAAACAACAAATATCTTTATGCTAAACTTTACCACTTTAATGTGGTAAAGTTTCCTCAAATTGCATGAGGAAAGAAAAAAGAAAGAAAGAAAGAAAGAACACATCCAGTATAATCTAAAGGCCAATTATTTTGTTCCCACATTGCCAGTCAGGCTTCCTCTTCCCACAGACAGCCATGAATATCAAAAGGCCTGAGAGAGAGAGAGAGAGAGAGAGAGAGAGAGAGAGAGAGAGATAGAGAGAGGCAGAATGGAGGCAGCCAGCCAGTCCTACAGCTCAGGGCTATTATGGGATGGCTGCTCTATAGACAACACTAGGGAACAGAAATCAGTTTGGATTGGGCCATGTAATGGATGTCCAAAGTGCTTTCTCAGAAACAACATTATGCATTCAGCTTGGAACCCAGAGAGGCATGATTGGGTGGATTCAGCTCCCTGGTTGGCCACCTGTCTGCCCTGCTGGGAAATGGGTTTCTGCCTTTTTCCATTTTCTCTGTTTCAATTTTCCCCCATCTCATCAGTCAGTGTGTTCGCTTAGCTTCAGTTAGTGAAGCTCGGGCTGATTAACAAGTTGAGATACATAAATGCATCGCACTCACACATGCTGGTTTTTCACTCATCTCTATAATTCCTGTATTACCTGGGGCCTGCCTCGACTGTTGATTAATCCATGCTTGGTACTGTGAAATATTCACAGTCACATGACATTCGGCTGCTCATAGGATCCCATTCAGAGGTTTTCACTTTCTGCATGGAAAGCCTTTCTTGCCTTTTTTCAGGTTTGAATCGTCCTAAGAGGGTACAATATACTTTGCACTGAATTTGAAAGCTGCAAACTTTTATTCTAAATATAACACTTATAATGTAATTAGTGAGTGGCCTGTCAATTGACTATTTGCAAAATAATGATTGACATAGCGATTCACCAATCTGTGCTTAGCATCCGTCAACTTCCTCTGTCATCGTTTCTCCAACACCACACTGAGTATTGCAGGTGGACAGTAGCGTCTACAGTAGTGTCCATCTTCAAAGTTTGTCAGATATAGCAACGGTAACTAAGGGGGGCATGAGTTAACAGAAATGTTGCAGTAAAGGAACTCTGCCCTGAAACATAAGAGCAACCCCAAACCATTGGAAATGGAATTTGGATAATGCAAAGTAGAGACTTAAATGACCCAGATATTTAAACCTGCAATAAGCAATATCAGTGTGTCTTAAATAAATAAATAAACTGCAACACAATAAATGTGTTGCGTCTCTGGGTTCTTTCTCTCATCTAGGCTTTTCATAAGCCATTACCATACAGTAATGCTTCCATTAAAAAACTGTTGCCTTATGTCTCTCTGACTGGCATATAAGGGAGGATTGGGATAAAATGGAGGGTTCAAACTTACAGACTTTCAAACTGACAAGACCTCAAGTGAAGATGCCAAATGGTTCAGCTGCCATGTTTGTGTAACAAGAGTCATCCCATTGACCTTATTCACACAGCGGACGGTTTGACCGCTCGGGTGGGAAACTACCTGGAAGGCTGGGATACATGGGGATAAGTGAGGACTTCAGATAGACTTAACAGTAAATTAGCAAGCAATGTCAGGAACAACAACCACGATGACTGCTTGAATTTAGCAGGGAAGTTAGCTAGCTTACTAAGCTAGCTACCTAGGCTAGACTCTGGATCATATTCCAAATAAAATATATAAAATATATAATATATATAAAATATATAAAATAAAATAAAAACAAACATGTATAATCTCATTACTGTATCAGCTTCAGGTGACGCCTATGGTGGCTGAAATTGTGAAAATGCTGCTTTAGTCTACTGGACTCTGATGTTTTTACTATAGCCGTTGCTTAACGTAATATATATTCCTCCGTAGATGACAGAAAATACCCTGCTGCAGGCTTTGCAGTTTGCTTTGTTTTTACAGCAGTGACATCAACATGTAAAACTTTTTGAAGTCATCTTCAGAGAAACCTTCAAATCCTCCAGCTTGTCTTTTCCACATCTTTCTCTGCTTCCTCTTTAATGAGCACTGCTGTCCTCCTCCTCCTTTCCTTCACTTTTATCTCCCTCTCTTCCTCTTCTCCCATTTAACCTCCTTCTCTTCTTCTCTCTCCATCCTCTCCTCCTCTCCCTACTCCTCCCTTGAGTCAGTCTGTGTTGAGATCTAAGTCATCTCTCATAGAGCCCAGAAGATTAAGAGGAGTGTGAAATCTCTTTTTCCATAAATCACCTTGAGTGTGTGTTGGAGGAAGATATGTCAGGACTGGCTGTGGAGCTCCAGGCCGCTCCGTCACAAAGATCCAATCCACTGGGTTGTGGGAAGCTACATTGAACTCCACATTAATAGCAGTGACATCAACATGTACTCCAGTCCCCCTTTGATCACATCTGGTCTAGTTCCTGTCCACTTCCCAGCACTCTGAGCTTTGGCAGTGGCTCTCAGTAAATACATTTTGGAGAGGAAGGTGGAGATGCAGCAGGGAGTTTGTGGAGGAGAGTGTGTGTGTGTGTGTGTGTGTGTGTGTGTGTGTGTGTGTGTGTGTGTGTGTGTGGGTATGACTTAAGTCAATTTCAGGGACACACACCAGACTTAAGACCAGTTGATTGGGGACGGCTTGTGCAATTGGGGACAAAAGCCGTGTCCCCAATTGGTAAAAAGCTGATTTTTGGGTCAGTGGTTAAGGTTAGGGTTAGGTTAAGGGTTAGGTTTAGGCAAGTAGTGGTTATGATTAGGGTTAGGGTAAGTCTCCAGGAAATGAATGTAAGTCTATGTAAATACCCCAAAAGTGACTTAAGTAAGACTCTGTGTGTGTGTGTGTGTGTGTTTGTGCATCACCATTGTTAATGCAGATGTTAAGCAAACAGAGTGTATACTTTCTCTTTCTCTGTAATGAGTGTGCGCAGAGGCATATGATGATTTGTTTGTACTCATCAGTGAGGTTTATCTGCAGAAAGGATTTATTTTTTATTATTATTAAACCTTTATTTAGACAGGTAATCTCATTGAGACACGGGGTCTCATTCACAAGAGAGACCTGATCGGGGGACGTGGATTTACTGCTGAAGTCTTTCCAGCTGAGACAGAAGATAGAAACCTCCTCACTGTGAATCACATATCAATCAAAGAGCTGGTGGACTGTTTACCTGAAACTGCTCACATCAAGTTTTCACATCAAGTTTTAATGAGGCTTTTCTGAACCAAGGCTGGGTATATTGTTATGATTATGCATGTTATCCCACATACAATAGCTAGGTGAGTTACAGTATAAGACACATAGAGAGGATCATACTTCAAAGAGGGAGAGAATGATTCAACTACAGAAAGATAGAGAGATACAGAAGAGACAGAGAGAGAGAGAGAGAGAGAGAGAGAGAGAGAGAGAGAGAGAGATGGGCAGATTCAATGTTCTCATGCACAGCAATTGATCTTAATGCAGTTATCCTAATACTGTCATGAATTCTTGGGCCATGTAAATGCTTCAATCCATACAATCAGTAATTACACAGATGATGAATCATGGGTTGTAGGTTTACTGTATAAAGCAGACAGGCATTAAAGGATTCAGTCACTGTTTGACTGAACATTACAGGGACAAAAATAATTGACCCAGGCGTTCCAGATTCAGTATCTCAGAAACAACCATCCTCCTGGGAAAGGGTTTACTGAACATACAACAGTATTCCCATCTAGTGAATACTATGAAAAAAAGTGCTTTTTATTTTTGTGATTCATGAGCGAACTGGGGATTAATCTAATGCCTCTACTGCACTAGATAATTCATGAATTGTAGCTCTGCTGCTCTTGAATACTAAATGGTAAATTCTTGGTCAAAAGGCTCCTTTAGATTCACATTTAGTCCCATGTGAGGATCAATGTTCTGACATTTACTAAGGATGTAAAGTGTTGGTCTAAGATTCAGACCATTACTGTTTTATTATTGTCCCTGGGAAGCAGCTATATCTTCAGGACTGCATGAAATATGGATGCATTGCATGCTTTCCTTGTCTAATGCAGCCTCCTGCACAGCCAACAGCCCCTAAAATACTTCATTATTAATATCAATATTGCAGAATCTCCCACTGGGTGATATCATGTCTCATCCATATGCCAGGACTTGCTGCTCTCAGCCATGTGGGACTAAACTGTTTCTCTGTGCGAAACCTCATTCACCCTCTGACATTTTTCCCATCTACATTGGAGATGAGATTTAAAATGCAAACCCATCCATTTCAACCATTATCACCATTTATATAATATTTGTCACACTGTCATCATTTAAAGGATTACAGTATGGTCAGATTCTCAGATTGAAGATTTTTTTCCTGTCAAATTTCAACCCCTCCAGCTGTAGAGAAGGTTATTCTTCTCAGCACTGAGACACATTACATTCATTTCTTGAGTGTCTGTGGACAAGATCAGATGTGAGAAATGGGTTTGAGTCCTGCTGCAGGGTTTAAGGCAGATAAGAGCCATTAAAAAGCTCTGGCGGCTGCTCTGTAGCTGTAAACCTGTAAAGGAAGAAGAATGAGCTGGACTGGGGAGTCCAGTCACATCTCACAGAGCAGTGGAGGGAGAGAGGCTGGAAGGGAGACAGGAGCAGGAGCACCGCTGTAGACCAGCATCTCCATATGAGGAAGACCTGAAGTATTTGGTCTGTTCATATGAGGAAGACCTGAAGTATTTGGTCTGTTCATATGAGGAAGACCTGAAGTATTTGGTTTGTTCATATGAGGAAGACCTGAAGCATTTGGTCTGTTCATATGAGGAAGACCTGACATATTTGGTTTGTTCATATGAGGAAGACCTGAAGTATTTGGTTTGTTCATATGAGGAAGACCTGAAGTATTTGGTCTGTTCATATGAGGAAGACCTGAAGTATTTGGTTTGTTCATATGAGGAAGACCTGAAGCATTTGGTCTGTTCATATGAGGAAGACCTGAAGCATTTGGTCTGTTCATATGAGGAAGACCTGAAGTATTTGGTCTGTTCATATGAGGAAGACCTGAAGCATTTGGTCTGTTCATATGAGAAGTTAATGTGCTGCATGTTAAATCATTAATGAGGGAGAGTTGAACAACTTCCAGAGACAACAGAGACGATTGTAGAATAATGATGTTGGGAACATTGTTCTGTTTTTTTTTTTTTCATATTAACTCTCTATATACAAAAAATTTAAAATAGCCAGTGCAACTGAGAAGCATGACTGGTGGCAATAGAGCCTCAGCTGACTGTGTGTGTGTGTGTGTGTGTGTGTGTGTGTGTGTGTGTGAGTGTGAGTGTGAGTGAGAGAGAGAGCGAGAGAGAGAGAGAGAGAGAGAGAGAGTTTCTTGGTTGTTAGTAGTGGGCCCTCTAAGTCTTTCCACAGCCCAACAGTCTCAGTCTGCTGGCTTCAGCTTCAATATCAAACAGAGCATTACACACACACACACACACACACACACACACACACACTCCATGCTCTGATGCCATGCCATACATGTGGACAGGGTCTGTTGTTTTGATGGTAAGGTCATGATGGCTTCCTTTGATTTGATCGTTCATAATAAATATTGCCACAGGAAAATCATTCATATTTTCTAAACAGCACCAAGGATGAAAAATAAAAATAAAAGTTTTGCCATGCATGGACACTGTTAGGTTTTTTTCTACCCTAACAGTGGGATCCATTTTGCAACAAAATGTGCACTGCTGTATTTTAATTTGGTAAGGGCATTTCCATTATCATAATAGTCTTCTGTAAAATATGAATGAGATACAGAACATTCTAGTGGTGAATTAAAAATAAAGCTTAAATAAATGATCACTTCCTCCTTCATCAAAGGGATTTAGGAATATTGGGTGAACGCACGCACGCACGCACACACACACACACACACACACACACACACACACACACACACACACACACACATCCACACACACTGCTGTTTTAACAACAAAGATATGCAGTTCAACATGCTGGTTTAGGAAGATGGAGGCTGAGGGGAAACAGAGAGGGTTTTCTCCACTGTTGTGTTGTTCAGAAGGACGAGAGGAACAGATAAACAATGTAAAGTGAAGGACAGAAGAAGAGTAAGAAGAGATTGAAGAGAAAATCAGAAGACTAGAGAGAGGAGGAGTGATGGAGAGAAGAGTGGAGACAGATAAGAGGAAACAAAGACAGAGATAGAGAGTAACCATGACCATGGTGTGACCATGATGCTATTCACTCTGAATACAGACTAAGTATTTATTAAGGTTGTCATTAGCATAGTGTACAACCTGTAGATATTATGGAGTATAGTGATATTTCTTAGCATTATAGAGTAATGAGCTGGCCTCATTATTTTGCCTGTCATTTTAAAAATGAACGAAGACCAACTTTCATCTCAGTACATCATCACTGACAGTGTGTAAACATGAATAGCATGGAAACTGAAGTCAATTAATAAAAAAGCCAAGTGTGTGTTTTGTCCAATGTGTGCAAACTGGCTTCCAACACAGAGGGAATATTGTTTATTGTTTCTTGTCTGCTAGAAAAATAAAGTAATTGCACCTTCCCACACAAATCCAGAGAGATCATCAATTCGTAGTAAAAAACACTGTGGTTTAGCTTTTTGTGGTCAGTGTAAGTTTTGTCTAAAGATATCAGAGAGAGAGAGGCGAGTGGGCGGGCACCGTTTAAGGCAACGAGTAGAGGTGGAAAATAACTGTTATTCCATCTTGATGGAAACCTTTTGAAGAAAAGATCTTGAATAGAAAGAGAGAGATAGAGCTAGAGCGAGAGATGCAGAGAGCGGAGGTGTGGACAATAACTTGTTAATCCATTCCAAACATCAATTTGCTCCTTTTGAAGAGCAGAATGGAAGTATTGTGTTAGAAAGACGAGGGTCAGTTCAGTTCTCTGTCACAATCCAGCAGGTTGAACAGCTCCCTCCTTGCTGTCACCTATCAGCTGGAATAGTTTTCTCTCTGTCTGCAGGAGAAAGCACCGTAGTGGATCAGGCTGTGTGGTGGAGCGGGTTGGGCCACTTTGGCAGACTGCTGTAGAAAAGACTGACTCTTCTGTGACAAGGCAGATATACTGTAGCTGTTCATGGAAATTATGTCCATATCACACTGAAATATTTCTTCAGCACACTATATTTCTTGGCTGTTATCGTGTCAGCAGGTGTGACAGTGTGGCCTTGGCTTGTTGCTTCTCAACATCACTGATGGAGAAGGAGGAGGAGGCTGGCTTCTAAATGACTTCTAAAACCAATTTTCTCCAAATAGAAACTGTCACTAACTGGTCGGCAATTCAAAGCTCATTATTTCTCACACATCACTTTTGAAATTCTGCTCTGTTTTAATGAAAAAAGGTGTTAATTTACTCAGTGTTGTTGTTGGAGAAATTCAAACTGTGAGATTTGAGCTTCCCAGTCAAGGATTATTTTCTTTCTGGAGGGGAATAGATTGAATATGGAGACACTGATAGACATAATAGCTGTGGCTTATGAGAGGCCTGTCAGTGTGAATAATGCATATTGATTTCTCAAAATGTTGGATTATTGTGAATTGCATTGCAGATTGAAAACAATTTTGTTGGAACATTGTAGTTACCTCCAAGCATATGAAACTAAATCGACATTCATAGCAATAAAGGTTCAGTCCTCACACTGTAACATATATTTGAAGATGTTTTTTTCAGGCAGTTTATTATTTTAGCTCCTATTTTTTTCCTGTTTGATGAATTGCCAAACATCATATCATGATCTGAGTGTAAGCTTGTTTGAACTTGAATCTCCTAGATAATGCTACAGATAAGATGTGGTCAAGGTTTTACAATAATACAACTTTATTTTGTCAACTGTCAAACAAATTATTCTTGTTTTCCACATCTTTCTGTTAAAGTGAACATATTGCTCTCTCTCTCTCTCTCTCTCTCTCTCTCTCTCTCTCTCTCTCTCTCTCTCTCTCTCTCTCTCTCTCTCTCTCTTCTCAGCTAAAGTAATGGTCTCTCTAGTGAAGCTCTTTCTCCAGGTCTCTATGGTTTTATGAGACTCTCATACAGAGGAGGCAGTACCCTGCAGAATGACCTCTGACCTTGTTAGAAATGCCCAGTGGAGCCGAAGCATCTTAAACCAACAGCTGACCTCCTCCAGGTGCCTTTATTTATTCTGAGCAGCCAAGCCTCACTTCATTTCCTCTGGGCCACTCAGGCAGCAGCTTCTCAGGCTTCTGTGCTGACAAACTGTTACAGACAGCTCTGTTATGACACTGATTTGTCTGTTAAATGAAGCTGTTTGACAGTTGAAAACACAAAATGAGAGAAGAGTACATCTGAGGTGAATGGTAGAGCTTCATAGTAGAAATTCATGATTATCTGTCACATGGATTCTTACAGTTACAGTGAAAAGTTGCAGTAATAATAGCTGTGTTTCTGCTGCGTTGGTGTCTTGTGAGGATGTTTTCATAGAATGTGTGGTGGTCTACTTGATCATATGAAGGTAGAGGGAAAGAAAGCCACAGTCAATTGGTTTGCAAACTGTTGTGAACAGTGGAGTCGTGTTGGATTTCTTTCATTTTTGTGTCAACAGATGGTATAAAGGAGATTACTCTGTTTCATCGGTCTTGCACCATAGCATTACAGCTGGAGTGAATTGAAGGATTTCAACAGAAAGATGCTAAAGCAACCAGTCAAGACAGTTGTTAGTCTGTACTAGTGGTCGAATTATTGGTCTTGTTCAGCCATAACAGTTTGCTGCCCACCTGGACCAGTGTCAGACACACTTAATTTCTTGTATTGTCTTGTATTAATTTCTTGTAATTTCTCAGTTTTACTAGTGTCAAAAGTACACAAACCCAGTCAACCAGAGCAGAGGGCCCTGGTCCAGGTTGTTGAGTCCATCCTCTGCTCCCTGCAGCCCTCCAGCCTCCCTGAGGTCTCCACCAGCGTCTGTTCTGCTCCCAGAGCAGCAGCTCTGCCTTCATTTCTACAAGACACTCAATCAGGTTGGAGCTCAGCAGATACACACGGAGGTGAACACAGAGGCTCACATACACACAACATTCACACCCACACACACACTGACATGTATGTTGGAGCATATATGCACTCAGTCTTGTGTGCACACATACAGACGTATGACTGCACACACACACAGCTGTGCACACACTATATACACACACTCACAGAAAGAGATAGAGAGAGAGGAGATCAATTCTGTTCAGTTGACCACTGATTTATTTTTCTGTTGGATTTTTGTTGGAGTCTGTTTGAACTCAGGGTTGAATTTGGATTAAAAATCACTGCTATTAGAATATTCCATTCATAATAACTAACTATTTTAGTGGATTAAAATTGATTCCACTTCACTTCATGACAGTCAGGGTCCAGTTTCCTGTCAGTATCTGGCTGAACTCACTAGATCTAGAGCGCCTATGTTTAGCTCATCATGCCTAGGCTTAAAGGACCAATATGTAATATATTTACTGTACTAAATCATAAAATGACCATGATATGTCATCAGAGATTAAGGAAACATGCTAAATTGAAATACTGGCTTCTCCGACAACAATGCTACAGCCAGTATGTTCTCCTTTGAAATTTCCATTCCGGTGCGGAACGTCTGTTTTTGTTTTGGCCTGTGTGATCCCGCCCACTGCCCATTTTGACACCCCGGGTTGCCAGATATGAAACAAATTGGCACGCAAACACAGTGTACTGCAGCCATGGAAGCAAGCAAACGAACTGGATCAAGTGAGATGGATTCTACCCGACCTAAAAAGCCTCGTCCTCTTTCGAAAAAGCTCCATGACCAGAGCCGTGGTAAAATACGGGTAAATATTGGAGATGCATTTGAAAGATGGAGACTGTGAACATATCTTATCCAACATTTTCTATTCTGATGCTACGAGCTGCAGCTAATGGAAAATGCTACCGCTAACAAACTTGACTAAACACAAATCAAGTAACATAATCGGAGTATGGAGTTGTATTAAATGTGGCGATTACGGCCGATCAAGCTGGCAGAAGGCAGGACACATGAACCGGACACAGGACGTCGGAACCTGATGCCAAATGCGGACTAAACGACGCGATTACAACCTGCACATGCACTGGATATGAGGAACACCATGGTCTGCTGACTAATGTAAGTCACTATGATAGTTTCATTCCCTTCTGTACCCCCACTCTCTGTCGGCAGCTGGCTATGTACCGACAAAGTGAAGCTAATTTGCTAGGCTAGGTTACATACCGTAGCTTAGTAGCTGACCGGAGTCTCCGGTCTGCTGTGATGCAGGGGGCCGAGGAACGGGAACTTCAAGCCGAACGATCCGCGGGGCTCCCGGGAGCTCCGGGTGTCGCGCTCCCCTCCCTCTCCCTCTTAGCTCTTTTAGCCTCATCTGTTATAGGCTTCTTGTTTTGTTTTGGTGCAGAAGTTCCAGCAGTCAGAGTCCTGTCTTCCATGTTACCACTATCTACCATACTGATTAGCTTCACGCTCTTCAATCTATGAAAATGGAAACTGCGTCTGTTTTCTTTCTGTTTTCACCTGGCAACCCGCGTGAGCTTCGAGTCTGGGGAGGAGGGGGCGGGGGGAGACAACTCTATCCAATATTTTGAATTTGAACTGCAGTACCCATTTTAAACGCTGGGTGTCATTGTTACATATAGGTCCTTTAAATAAAAAAAAGAAAGTACTGAAACAGAGAAAAACTAAAGGCTAACCAAGGTCAGTTTTAAAAGCTTTACAGAGTCTTTTTCCAGCAGAACATATGGAGCTGCCTGTGTTTCATTGTATTGTCTTGCCTCTCTCCTGTCAGAGAGGTTGTGAGTGCTGCTGATTGTTTATGCACTCATGTTTTGAGTTGTACTGTAGTACTCTGCACTGAATAAAACCTTAATTGGACTCACACACACACCTACACACACACAGCTACACACACACACACAGCATGCTCTGGGTTCCATGCATGTGGACAGGGTCTGTTGTGATGATAAGGTCATGATGGCTGTGTTGGGGCTTGGCCACAGGGTCAGGAGAGGCTTCAGGAGTGGATGTGAGCCAGAAAGAGGTTAAGAGAGACACAGCAGGCAGGAGGCCAGGAGAGAGGAACAGGACAGCACTGACTGCCAAGATAACACTCACACTGTGTTTGTACTGCGGATCAGAGAATGATTTTATTGCAACTGCTGGGGAACAATCTGTATTGCGAAAACAAAACATTTATTCCCAAAACAGTGAAATGGCAGCTATTGGTCTTCATATAGTATGGAAGAGAGAATGAAATGAAATGAAATGGTACAGAGAATTCTGGTAAAGCCTTTCTAGTCCGGAGCTGAATTTATTTTAAAGAGAGAGAGAGAGAGAGAGAGAGAGAGAGAGTTTCTTGGTTATTAGTAATGAGCCCTCTAAGTCTTTCCTCAGCTTCAATATCAAACAGAGCACTACACACACACACACACACACACACAGAGGGAGAGAGAGAGCGAGAGAGAGAGAATTTGAATTCTAAAACACCTTTATTTTGACAAGTCCAGCTAAAAACAGAGACACTCAAATCGTTATCACATCAAAAGAAAACTTTAGCCAATGATACAAGATGTTAAATAACTACACTACTGTCCTGCACTTTAAAAGAACCCCCACACAGACACAAACCCAGGTTTATTATGCACAAACTTCTGTGAATGTGTTGTTTGTACTGTGCATTGGCTCCAGTGTGTTTGTAGCCATCAGTGATGCAGTTCTTCTAGGTATCTGCAGCTTATTGGATTTACTTACAGGCTGCTCTCTCTGCACACACATAGGAGAGGAGCAGTGGACCAATTTGGCCCATTTTGGCCCACCATGCTGTTCCCAACATTAGGATGTAATTGATGTTCTGTTAGGTCTTTGTGTATGGGGGGATTAGTTAAGATGAAACCCATGTTACATTCGTGTTTTGGTAATTGAGGACAGCAGAGCAACAGACTTTTTCAATGGCAAAGTCTTTTCAAACAAATGAAACAGGATTTTGCCTTGTGGTTTTGAAATAGGCAAGCTGAATATCTTGAGCTGAACAGAAGAGAACAGAGAGGAACATAGAAACCAATCAAATAGCTCTGCCTACATAATGGTCAGGTTAACACATTTCTCTGATATCTATTGAATCTATTTATGAAAACACTGTTGTGTTATTGTAGAACATTGTGTTTCCAGGTGAATAGGAAGTACTTGGTTTCCTCTGGGACCTTCTTAAGTCTAGGAGACTGTGGGAGGCAAGGCCTTACTAGATGACACACACACACACACACACACACACACACACACACACACACACGCACACACACAAACACACACACACACACACACACACACACACACACACACACTCCAGTTGGTCTCTTCTCCAGAAGGGACCATCAGGTTAGGTCGCCCATCTATGATTGATTTGTATATTGTTTGCTGCAGAGTTCATGGTTGAATGTGTGAGCAGTTCTGCTGCCATCAGAAGAAGAAGAACAAAGCCATCAGGCTGGTAGTCTTTTGGGGAAACGGAGGAGGCTTCTTATCTAAAATGGATCTGGCTATAATGGGAGGGATGAAGGGGTGTTTTTCTCCATGTCTGACTCTGTATGGGGAGTGGATCTCTCTCTTTGATGCTTTTATGAAGAATAAACAGGGGAGAGACTGACAGACCGACAGACAGACAGACAGACCCAAAGTATTGCATAAGTCAAGCTCAGCTGCCTGCTAATACAATATTTTGACACCTAGATACACATGCTTATACTCTCTGAGTCATTCCTGTCTCTCTGAGTTCATTGCCAACTCACCCTTTCATCTGACACTCTCATCCTCAGACCTGGTAGACACCTACAACCCTCCTGCCTTGATAAACTCGCCCCCCTCAAAAACAGTGTCATTCACCAAATCAGCCCCCCCGGTATACCCCCGAACTATGCTCCATGAAATCATCTGGATGTCAGCTTGAGCGGCTGAGGAAAAAGACCAGTCTGACAGTACATGCTGAAGCATACAAACAACACCTCCAGCTGTACAAAGACACTCTTAATGCTGCTTGCTCATCCTAGGGACCTGCTCTCCACAATTTAACTCTTCCAACCAGCTGACTGGCTGCTGTTACTCCGATTCTGAAAAAGCCTGGACTTGACCCTAACATCCCCAACAACAGAACCATCTAAAATCTCCCATTCCTCTCCAAAATCCTTGAATGCACTGTTGCCACTCAACTGACAACCCACTTTGACAACAGTAACCTGTATGAGCCATTACAATCTGGATTCCAAGCACAGCACATCACTGAAACAGCCCTCACCACCAATGACCTCAGTGCAGTGACACTATAAACCACCACATCCTCATCAAGCACATGGAGACTAGTGTCTGCATGTCTAGCACTGTCCTCACCTGGTTCCAATACCAACAGACAATACATCCACATCAATAACTCCTAGTTACCTAAGGCGTCCCTCAAGGTTCTTGGCCCCCTACTCTTCATTCTATTTATACTCCCCCTTGGACAGATCATATACCACCATGGCCTCTGGTACCGCTGCTACGCTGATGACACTCAACTCTACCTCTCACCAAATACGTCACCTTCTCCACATCTGCCACTCTCGCTGACTGCCTCTCTGCCATCAAAAATGGATGCATCACAATTTCCCAAAACTCAACTGCAACAAATCTGAAACCTTTCTCATTGACCCCAAATCCCACTTCCACCCAGACACCGATTTCTCTCTCACCATTGATGGCCACAACGTCATCCCCTCTACTCACATCCACAACCTTGGTGTCACCTTCAACCAGACTGCATTTGAAAATCATGAACCACATCACCAAAACTGCCTTCTTCCACCTCTGTAATGTTCCTCACTGATGCTGAAACCCTCATCCACGCCTTTGTCATTTCCAGACTCAACTATTGCAATAGTATTTTCTTCGGTACCCCCACATAACTCCTCAAAAAACTCCAATATGTAAAAAACTCAGCTGCCCTGATCCTTATCAGAACAAGCTCCCATGACTACATCACCCCTGTTCTTCAGCAACCCACAGGCTGCCTATCAAATCCAGAAATAACCTTAAAGTCCTCCTCACCAACTACACTATGCACTCCATGGCACAGTCCTCCCAACTCACCCCATCACCCCCTTCTGTAACCTCAGGTCCTCTGAGGTGAATCTTGTGGCCTCCATGACCAAAGCCAGGCTAAAAACCTGGGGAGACAGAGCTTTCAGCGTAGCTGCCCATGGTCTCTGGAACGCCCTCCATTGGGAGCTTAGAGAAGCTTGCTTCCTTTAAACGCTCCTTAAAGACCCACCTTTATTAAATTGCCTTCAATGTCTGAATGTTTTTTCTCTTTTTCCTGTCAGCCTTTTTTGTTTTTTGTATATCTGAGGAAGGTCTTATAGACCAAAACTTTGTATGCATTTTTTTTTTTTTTTTAATAAAATAATTCTTGTAAGTTAAGGCAGTGTGCACAACTTGTTTTCCTATGAATCCTGTTTCATCCCTGGGTTCATTCCTCTTCCATTTTCTGCTCCTTCTACAGTGTCCATATAAACCAAACAGATCTGTTAAGAAGGTGGACTTAATTCCTCTGACCACAGCAGAGCCAATATACTGTCTGTAAGAGATTTTTCAGAGCCTTGTTGAATGAATGACTTGGGCAATAAAGTGGTGAAGAAAGAGGGAGTGCTTCTGAACAGAGAAAAGATGCTGACAGGGCAGCACTTCTCCATTTTCATTTACTGGAGCCAATAACAACTGGATCAGTCTTCAGAATCAGTTAATGATCTGGATCCTTATTCAATAACCATCAACACTGATTCATCGCCACACAGGATCAACTGCAGTTCATTTCCTGAGGGCTGAATCCTTTATGGTTGTTCTCTGATATCTGATAGTTTGATATGGAACAACCAGCAACATGGAAAGTCTGAAAGATTATGAATGCTTTTAGAGACTCTTGACTGAATCAATGGGCGATTTGACCAGTGTTATTACCATCACCATCTACAGTACAACCATCATCAACCATTATTTCCAAATGTTTGTAATTAGATTTTCCACCAGTAGAACTGTTCCACTCTGAGGTCTTACCTGAACATTTCCATAATGTCAGGTTAAATTAAGACCAACTGAACCACTTGATGGCCTTGATTGATTCCTGGATGAATAATAAACCCAGTACTTGAAACAGGATGGTGGGAACATAGCTCTGCCTCTCTGCTAGAGTTCAAAACTAGGAGGAAAGAGGAAATGATAGACAGTTCTATTTCACACAGGCTTCGCCCTCTAACAGGGCTCTATTGGCTTAGCCACTCATCTAGTCACCTCAGCGCACTGAAAATTTGCATGCACGTGCTCAGCCAATCAGGATGAGCCTATACACCCTCTATGGGGCCTCGCGCTATAAATGGCGAGCGGCCCCTCATTCAGCATCCACTTTTTCTTCAGCACCTGACGAACAAGTTTGCCTAGGATGGCATCGTCTGAGACCAACATCGTTAATACTGCCCAGGCTGCCCCAGCCTGATCGCGACGACGGATCCGCATGAGGCGTGTTTCGAGTGCCTCGGCCCGAAACACGTCCCGGACAGTGTCTCTGACTTGCCGGAATGCAGCAGCTGCAGGGCTCTCTCCATGGTGAGACGCCGGCAGCGTTGGGCTCATTTCGAACACTATCAGCATCAGCGTTCCCCTGAAATCGAGCTCCGCTGTGATGACAGCAAGGCAGAGGTCGGTGGCGGCTCGCCCGAGCCCTGCTCCTCTGCCCCTGTCGCAGCGCTTCCGCTGCCGGCTGCTCCCCTGGTGGCGGAGGATGAAGAAGGGATGCTGCCACGGGACAGCGATGACAACATCTCCGTCTCCGTCAACGTCTCCGTCACGGCTGCATCCTTCACCTCCACCGCTCTACCTCATCCATCGTTGAAACAAGACTTCCCCAACGTGATGAGGATGGCCGCCGAGAACGCCGGGATCCCGCTTCCGCCCCCCGAACCCCCTCGCGCCGCTGATCGCCTGGGCCAGGGAGTCTATCGGCTGGCGGCAGAGACCAAGCCGGTCTTTGTCGCTCCCGCCTTGGACGAAGTTTGGGCCGCTGTGGAAGCATCCGTTCCGCTGCAAGGCTCCTATCTCCGGCCTTTCTGATTTTTCCAATGTCCACGGGAAAGGCGCTATCTGCCGCTCTGGTGTTCCCCCGCTCGATGACGCGCTGGCCGCTCATTTTTCTCCTGGCTCAACCAGCTGGTCTGGCAGCAGGAGACATGGTCCTCCTCAACCCAGAGACAAGGAGACGATGGAATTTTATGCCAAGTTTTTCCACCTGGCGGCCCAGACGGCAGCCATGGCCAATAACCTGGGGCTGCTGGGGGTGTCCCTATCCACCGTGTCGACTGGAAAAGCCTCCCTCTCCGCCTCTGAATTGGATCATGTATCCCGTATTGCAGGACAGATTAACAATTTAACCAGGGGAATCGCCGCCGCCGCTGGACGCGCCATGGCTCTGGCTACCGTCGGTACTTGGCACGTGTGGCTCGGTCTGACAGTCCTTAAGAAGAAGGACAAGGAGGACCTGCTGGGTGGTCCGCTGTCGCCTGATGGGCTCTTCGGCGCATCCGTCACCTTGGCTACGCAGCGTTTCCAACGCTTAGAGGAGGAAAAGGCTCAGCTGCGCCATCATCTGCCGTTGGCGTCTTCTTCCGGCAAGCAAAAGACTTCCTCCCAGGACCCAAGGGAATGGCATACGGCGGCGTCCAAGAGGCGTGGACAGCGTAATGTGGCTTCCTCTTCCACTACGTCCTCCTCTCGCCCCCCGCCGGCGTCCTCGACACAGCCCGCCCCACCACCGGCTCGCTCCGATGGCGACGCTCCTCCTCCGCCACCGGCCCAGAGAGGACCCCGGGGCTCCCGTCGACCACTGGCTTGTTCCTGGAAGGCTGGGAACCAGCCGCCCAGCAAGAAGCGATACTCACTGCCGGAGGGGGGAACCGACCCGGCTTGCGAGGCTTCTGTTCAGCCCCAGCTGTGTGTTAGTGGCGTTGTCCGCGCATCCCCCCACAATGTTCCTGGATATGTTCCCATTGTGCCTTATGTGAATGATGTCTTTGTTTGTAATAAAACAAATTACTTCTTCCATAAAGAGCCTATTCCTATCACCCTGATGGCCGATTGCTCTCTGTCCTCCTCCCACAAGGGAAACCGGCCAGAGTGGAGATCACAGTCATCATTTTGCTCTCTGCTCTCTTCCCACACAGGAAGCGCGGTGGAGCAGCGATCGGTTCGGTGGTACGGTAACTCCCTTCCCCCCGAGTCTTTGGGCTGAAATGGGGCGGCTGATGGTCTCAGTATCACCAACCCACCCTAATGTCCCATGGGACAACAGGAAGGAAGCCGGAAGGCTTTTACCGCGAGCGACTGATACGTTGCGTAACGACTCCCTGCTCTCCAGTCTCGTGAGTCGGCGCTCGTTGGAGGCTGGTATTGGCAATGTTGACCCACCCGATCGTGCTTCAGGACGACGGGATGCATCGCCGGGAGTCGCTCTGAGCTCTCCACCTTTTTTCCATGAAAGAACGGTGGATAAACAACAGACCGGCACACCGTTTCTTTTGCCCAGCCCACTCATCCACAAGAACGCGGACTCGATGACGGCAGAGCGGCCTCTCAACCATTTCGGCCGGCGGATGAGCTCCAGACAGCAGATCCTTCATGAAGCACGGGGAATCAGTCGCCCGCCTGGCTCGAACGAGAGGTCAGCCCTCCCCCTCTCTGCTGACGTCATCGTTGCCTCCCCTCAGAGGCAGAGCGGACGTGTGTGAGGACAGTCTTTCTCACACAGCGTTGTCAATGCCTTTTTCCCTCTCCGCTGCCTACTCCGCCCCGAAGCAAATAGCGGACGTCAAAGGGGACTGTGTATTACAGTCTATGGCGAGAACGCCGTCTGCTGATTCTAATGCTGTTTTTGCCACTGAGCAAATAGCGGCGGCATCAGACAACTGCTATGCGAGTGTGGAGGCTTCCTGCATTTTGCCTTTGGCCCCCCGCACTTTTTCGAAGTGTGTGGACACGGCGCTCACACCCCTGCGCCGCCCGGGAATACGGGTCTTCTTTTATCTAGACGACCTGATTCTCATGGCCCGCTCGAAAGAATGGGCTATTTTCCACACAGTGCAATTGGTGCAGCACTTAACCAGGTTAGGTTTTGCCATCAATTGGAAAAAGAGCGCACCCATACCAAGCCAACAGGTGGTGTATTTGGGAGTGCAGCTGGACTCCGCCACACTACGGGCGTGTCTGTCAGATCCCAGACAGATGGTCGTGTTGGAGGCAGTTCGGCGGGCGAGACAGGGCGGAACAGTGACGGCTTTGACCGTCATGCGGCTCCTGGGTCTCATGGCAGCGGCTCACCTTGTGGTTCCACTGGGGCTGCTCCATATGAGACGCCTTCAGAGATAGTTTGCCAGATTGCGTTTGGATCCACGACGTCACAAACGTCACATGGTAACCATCCCCCCCAACAGCCAGGGAGGACCTGGCATATTGGGGGACCCCCTAAATACTGGCAGAGGGAACACCGCTGAGGAGAGTGACCTCCTACCTGTCTGTGTTCACAGACGCCTCCCTGACGGGTTGGGGGGGAACCTGCCTGGGGCAGTCAGTCGGTGGTGTGTCGCCTTCAGGGACAAACCAGCACATCAACCTACTAGAGTTGACTGCAGTCATGCTGGTCCTACAGCACTTCCTGCCTCTGTTACAGGGGAAGGATGTGCTAGTGAGGGCCGACAACCGCGTTGTCGGTCCTCCTAGGAAAGGCGCTGCATATTCCAGGCCTGGAGAACACGGGGGCCAACCTCATGTCGAGGGGCGGGCCATGGCCAGGAAAGCTGCTGTATGCTTTTCCTCCCCTCTGTCTCATTCCTCCCCTGCTGGCGAGAGTGAGAGTGGAGAGACTGTCGCTCATTCTAGTGGCCCGGGCCGCACAACGGCACCGTGGTATGTGGAGATGAGGCAGCTGCTGGTGGCTCCGCCCTGGACAGTTCCCCAGTTTTGGGGGGCATTGTCTCAGGCGAATGGAGCAATAGGCGCGATGCCCAGCCTGGGACAGCCTCTCAGGGTTTGGTTCCTGAGAGGGACAGACTGATGCGCGCTGGACTGGCTGCGGATGTGGTGCAGACCATCCAGGGCGCGAGGGCTCAATCCACCATTGATAGCTACAAGGCTAAATGGTTGGGCTTTCAGAAATGGTGCAGGGAGCGGAACATTGATCCTTTGAACTGTTCAGTTGGATCTGTTCTCTCTTTCCTCCAGTGCCTGCTGGAAAGGGGGCTGGCGCACTCCACTATTAAAGTGTATGTGTCGGCAATCTCTTCCTGCCATGAGGGGTTCGGAGAGAGGTCGGTTTTCGGCCACCCCTTCATGAAGCATTTTTTGCAGGGGGCTAGTAGAAAACGCCCAGTGGTGCGTTCCACCGCCCCCCAGTGGGAACTGCCTTTGGTTTTGGAGGCTCTGTCTAAGGAGCCTTTTGAACCGATTAGGCAGACTTCTCTTAAGCTGTTGTCGGTCAAGACGGCTCTGCTGCTTGCTTTGACCTCAGCTAAAAGAGTGAGTGACTTGTGCGCTCTTTCGGTCCATCCCAGCTGTTTGCTGATACGTGGGGACCTGAGTGGCGCCACACTCAGACAGAATCCGTCTTTTGCACCCAAGAACATCAATAGTTATTTTCGGTCTAGGATGATTCAGCTGGAGGCTTTCTATCCTCCTCCTCATGGTGAGGAGAGAGAGGTGAGGCTGCACCGTGTATGCCCCCTGCGTGCATTGGCATGTTATGTGGAACGCACAGCCACGGTGAGGCGCACGCAGCAGCTTTTTGTGTGCTATGCAGACAGTGTGGCTGGCAAGCCCCTGTCAAAGCAGAGGCTCGCCCACTGGCTCTGTGAGGGAATATCACAGGCTTATGTGCTGGCGGGTAGGGACCCTCCTGCAGTCATTCGCGCGCACTCAACACGGAGTGTGGAGGAGATCTGCACAGCGGCGTCCTGGTCAATGCCCTGTCCATTCATCAAGTTCTATCTGTTGGATGTGTCTGGGTCTTTCTCCGGTTCTGTACTCAGTACTGGTACATGAGACCTGTGAAGAAATGACCTACTAGGCCTGAGTCCCTCGTGTTGAAGCTCGATGGAGACCGGCCACTGGGTTGGCCAGCGTTACACCTTACTGTTTGTCAACATGATTAACTGTAGCGTTGGTTTTTCACGCCACCCATTCTATAGACATGGGTGTGAGCGGAATCATATCTGGCTGACCTATTGCTACAGTCAATCCAGGCTATGACACAGCATGTTGTTCGTGTTAGTGTCTCGGCAGGGAGTGAAGTCATTGGGCTTCGCCCCCTAAGCCAATAGAGCCTGTTAGAGGGCGAAGCCTGTGTGAAATAGAACGATAGTTAAATATTGTAACTAGTTCTATGATCACAGGCGGAGCCCTCTAACAGCTCACCCTGCCACTCCACAAGTCGCTGAAGACTTAGTGGATGCTGAATGAGGGGCCGCTCGCCATTTATAGTGCGAGGCCCCATAGAGGGTGTATAGGCTCATCCATGTGCATGCAAATTTTCAGTGCGCTGAGGCGACTAGATGAGTGGCTAAGCCAATAGAGTCCTGTTAGAGGGCTCCGCCTGTGATCATAGTTACAATACTTAACTATCGCTCCCGGTGACTGAGCATCTGCTTCAACTGCATTTTGAGAAGGAAATCAGAGGATAGGAAGCAATCAAATAGCTCCCAATGAGGCTTGGCCTGAATTCGGATCCACATTACCATGTTGTCTTCCCTTAATGTCTTCCCCTCAGTGAGCCCCCTAGTGACAAAATGTCTGATGTACGACAAGCAAACCCTTCTCGTTCTCAGTGAGGGAAGAAAGGTGAGGGATCAAGTCTTTGCAGTAAGAAGTTTTACTCTCATGTTTGAAACCAAATAAAACTGCAGCTAAAATTGTTTAATCTTTATAAATCAAATAAAGCCTTTTTGAGGATATTGGGTTATTGAAATACTTAAAACGCTGCATCTTTTGACAACCTGCCCACTTTAATGATGCAGTGTTATGATAAAATGAAACACAGAAACTATATAAAAACTGAAAGTTGCCAAATCATTTTATAGGATATGCACAATTTCTATCAGCCACTGTTCTATTACACTCACCGTGGATTCAGCGATCGAAGCTGAGTGGTGCATTGTGGGATACACTTCATGCTGGAAGCTTGCATTTGCAAGGGAGAGTATATGCTCTCTTGTTTAACATAATTTGGAACCTAATTCCACTTTGTCATTTTGGGGATTCCCCTCGATTCAAGGGAAGACAACACCTAGAAGAAAGCACTTTATGTGGAATGCAGCCCAGTACAACGAAAATGAGGAAGATCTTTAAAGGGCAGCTGGTGGATTCAGTTCACTCCTCCTCTCTGCTGTGTTATTTATTCTCTCTCTCTCTCTCTCTCTCTCTCTCTCTCTCTCTCTCTCTCTCTCTCTCTCTCACTGTTTGACAATGACATTTAGCTCCTGCTTTTGAGGACAAAATGCATTGGATGACATTTTAACTTTTTTTCTTACTGTGTGCATTGATTTTCTATTCATGGGTAAAGTGAATAGTGTTGCTGAAGAGCTAGGTGGTTGTTAGGGTTTAATACAGCCTTTTTCTAAAGCCAGTGTAAACTGCAGAAACATAGCTGGAATACCACAATGAGCCTTTGAGACAATCAACTCATAATGATGCTTTGTTTTCTTTTTTTTATGAACAGTGGGCTGTAATTCTTTCCAATAACATTTTATATGAAGTATTTTTTCTTTCCTCATCTTCATGAAATTTCCTGGCCTCACACTGGTGTCACATTGAAGTTCAGTTTCAATCTGTTCACTAGCCTATAACTAGGCTACTGTCTTCTGATCACCACCATACCACTGTGGAGAAGTTATGGTTAAGTACTGTTTTCCCCAGTTTTTAGTAACACTGTGAATGTTTTATCATGCCATTTTGGTTGCTCGGATGGGAAACTCTACCTGGATGGGATACATAAAACTAGCATTACTAACACAGTAAGTGAGGACTTCAGATAGACCTAACAGTTATCAAATTAGCGAGCAATGTCGGGAACAAAAACCGCAACGACTGCTTGAATTTAGCAGGGAAGTTTTTAGCTATAGCTTACTAAGCTAGCTACATATAAACTCTAGCTAGCGATAATGGGCCAAATATATTACATTTGTGAACCTATATCCCTCTAGATTTTTGAGATCCATTTGTTTGAAATATATTTTTCAGTAGGGAATCTGTTAAATTATGAATGTTTGTATGATGCATCTTGGTACACAACAGGACATCAAAATGGCGACCGTCATGGCCAAAAAATGGCCACAGGTCAATATCTCAGCACCAGTGTGATGGAAGACATGAGCAGACTGCTGGTGGAAGCATTTTCTAGTGTCACAGCCACACAGGACTTGCTCTTTTCTGTTCTTTTTTTCTCTGGCTATCTAATATAGAACTTTTGCGATGTCTTCACGATAAATCATTATCTATTTAGCCTAAATGTTCACAAACAACTGATTATTGGCCGTCACTTGTCACTGACAGACACACATTTTTGACATTGCCTTTTCCCCTTTCAGCCCTATTTTGTATGACATAACTTTTAATGTACAATAATTATATCTTGCCTGAGCTGCTGAGAATTACAATTCTAAGCCATAGTGCTAATTTACATTATGAACACTGTTTTATTCTACATTTTAAACATCAGTAAGTCAACATGGTCTAATAAAAAGTCATGAAATGAGCACAGCAGCTCTGCGGGACAGAATGAGCCTGATCATTTGAAAACCCATTTTATATCACAAAACATGTAAATAGTGACAAGGACATTCTTCCCATGCAGGCCTACACTGTGGTACATGAGGCATCCACAGATAACCCAGATCTGTAGCTAATTATGCCATTAACCTCCATGTGTGCACAAACATACAGACAATGTTAAAGTGTTAAGAAATATCACTATAGGGACTTTGGTGAACATCTGGTAAAAATTAGATTTTGAGTTTGTGACTCAAAATACTGTTTAGTGGCAGCCATAAATTTTAAAAAGCCACTGAGAGTAGCAGATAGGGGAATCATGAGAGAGAGAAAGCAGAAAATAGTTTAGTCTATAGAGA
Organism: Centroberyx gerrardi; assembly: GCF_048128805.1. NCBI lineage: Eukaryota > Metazoa > Chordata > Actinopteri > Beryciformes > Berycidae > Centroberyx > Centroberyx gerrardi. The sequence continues at coordinate 9,763,080 of NC_136002.1, forward strand.
AGCTTTCTATACCAGAGGCTCTCATTCCTAGCTCCCTGGATGTCTGTGGCCGCCATAAAGCATGATGGCATCTTGACAATTCAATAAAGTTAAAAGCTTTCTGCTGTGATCAGCATTGGCAGGAGGTTAAAATATATACTCTGTACTGCCGATGTCACCCATAAAGACATTTATCAGAGCTATACAGGACAGGAGGAGGGAGGGAAGAAAGGAAGGGAAGGAGAAAGAGAGACATGGTGCTAGGAAGAAGGAAGAGAGAGCAATTATGGGGAAAGAGAATATGGCAGGGAAGGGAAGCGTAGAAACATTCCTTTGATACAAGCAATTACAAGAAGCACTGCTACTGCAGATAATTCACTTGAGTCATTTTCTTCATCAATACTTCTACTTTTATTCAAGAGTAAATGTTAACTGAAAAACTACTACAAAAAAATACTTTTTGAGTTACTTTTTTTGTATGTCTACAATCAACAGTTGACATAAGCCATATCCTGTTTGTAAATAACCTAGACAGACACATTCTATGAATAAACCAGAATTAGGTTGAGAATATAAATCTCCAAAACCACAGCCAACAAGTGCTATGATAGAGTCGATCTTCACTTAAAAGTGCTATAATAATACAATTCAGGGACGTAATTTGTTTCAGTCTACCTGAATAAATCTCCTTTTCAACTTGGCACAGTCAATCGTTGCTGGCTTGTCCAGCACAACTGAAAAGGCGCCCACACACTGCAGAGGCAGGAAGACCCGTGTTAAAGTGCAGTGACAGCTGCTTGATGCAGGGGAAAGAGCTGAGAAGCTCCATGTTGTCTGAGCAGCTTGTTCTCCCGTGGGTTCAGGCTTCCTTTGATGAAAACATGTCTTCTGATGAGTTGGATCTCTGGGGTCTTTGGTCATTCTCTGGCAAGGAATGATTCCCGAATGTAATTTAACCCTGTAATAATGTAAAGTAAACACTTTCACACTATGGAATATTTCATAGCTTGTGCTGCATAATTAACTGATAACAGTGACAGTTCATAAAATCTGCCCGCTTGATGTTGCTCAGAGTGATTTGTAAAACATTTTCCAAACATTTTTCAACCTCAGAGTTATCTTATATGCTCAAACGTCTGGGTGCAATGATGGTAAGAAATTGCATTTGATAATTTTCTTCTCCTGCAAACTCATCTGCAACCTTCACTCTCCAATCAGAAACACAGAATTTCAAAACACGGATTTCCCCTCTGGGGACTTAATATAGAATAATAATAATAATGTGTGTAGTTAAAGCATTACAAGGACATCTTACCTCCTTTGATGATGCGGATGTCAGCCGTCCATGAAGTCTTGAATCTTGGCAACAGGAGCCATGGCAATTAGCTCGGTGTCTACCATCATTTCCCCAAACTGCTTTGGGAGACCTTGCTGTAAGGCTTGCAAAAGAGGCAAACACACTTTGCTTGTAGTCTCCATTCTCTTCAGCCTTGTTTTTAGCTAGTATATAGTTGGCAGCAGCCATCCCAGGTCAGTGTTGCTCTCTGACTATAGGATATTTAGCGCCAATGTCACAGGCTTCATCACTGCAGAATACTCCACCAGGAACACAATCTCAGCTGGGTTCAGCTAAGTGCTACACACACATTGTGAATGGTCTCCTCTCCCTGCACCATCCAGATCACCTGTTCCACAGCCAGGTATAGTGAATTCAGTAACACTTCACAATACTGGTACACAAATAAGCATATACTAATACTTTAACTAATGCATGAATCATGATCAAAATTAGCTCATAATCAGAATCAAATAGCTAACTAACATTAGCTATCAATAGATATTATCAGACATCACAACACACTGCTGATTTTTAGCCTGTTTTTGTTTAACACTGAACTACATTGAAGTGAAGTGACGATGCCTTGATCATCAATTTTTGTCGCGCTGAAATGGAGCTGAAAGCTTGAGACATTTCACTTGGTTTGGTGCAAAATTGGCTTTCTAAGCTGCCCATAACATTGCTGAACATTTTAGCAGAAATGTTAGCTAACATTTGCACTAGTTTGCTAGCTTACACACACCCCCAAGACAACACACGTAAGCGACTAGGTTTAACATCAATACAGAACTGTCTTGCTTATTTATTGGTCTAAAACATCAAAGTAAAAAGAAAACTGAAAAAGTCCCACATAAATCATTTCACGAGGGCATTTCAGTGAATACACAATATGAGTTGAATTTCAGTTGATAAAATCCTTTATGTATTCCTATCCTGTCTGTGGATGGTTGAAGGTTTTAGTATTGTTGATATTCCACAGTAGCCTAATTGCCCTGTGTTTGTAGTTTTAGAGCTGGGGGACACAAACAGAGATAAAACCAAATTTCAAATTTTGCCCCTTATTAAATTACATCTCGGTGGGGTGGAAGCGAATGATTTCAACTGGGGATCACAATTCAAAATGTGTTCAATGCTTGAAAATAATTGGTCACATTTTATTTGGATAGTTCAATGTTGATACTCAACTTCCTATCAAGTGACTATAATGTGTCACTAAAAGTCTACTGAGTTTCAAGAGATCATTTTGTGAAAGGTAGCCTATAGATATTCAGTGTCTGGTCTAGGGTTAGTCTTAGGGTTGGGGTTAACGTTAGAAATAGGGTCAGGGTTAGGGTTGGGACTAGGGTTATGCTTAGGTCAGGGTTAGGGTTACATCCATGGCCGTAGCCAGCTATGAGGTTACCGAGGTCCGGACCTCGGTAATTATTTCCTAAAACAAGACTAGGTCAAAACCTAGTATATGGCTGGACCGTGTATGAAACGCTAGAGGGCTTTTAATTTGAAACAACGGATACAGGAAGTGGCAACACGTTGCGATACCCGGCCGAGGTGAGTGTCTCTCCCCTATCTGTGCATCGACCAGGCAGCCTACTGTGTGCGGTAAGTAAAAGGTTAAGTAAAAGATAAGTTACTGCTAAGAAGCTTTCATTAACAACATTAACTAGAGCATCATAGGCTGCAAACTCCCCACACTGGACTCCATATACACACAACGCACCATCTCACGAGCAATCAAGATCACGGATGACCCTCAGCACCCAGCTAAGTACTCAGATTATTTAAAATGTTATACGCCTATAGCCTATATAGCAGACCCTGGATGTGTTTTTTTTTCTTCTATTTTTTGTTTTATTTGTTACCATTGTATTACTCTTGCTATATTTTCATAATAATTACATGCATTAATTCAAACCCTTCATTCGAAATTATCTTCAAGCAACATAATGTGATGTAATCAGTAAGGTCTAATCAACCTCCCTGATCCCTCCTCCCACAGAAAACAAGTCAGACAGAACAGTGAGAGACAGACCAGTAAGAGAAGAAGAATGCCAAAAAGATTACGGCAGAATACGCTAGATTTATTTGTTAAAAAAAAACCTAAACCAGAAGAAACCAGAGAAAAATGTGACCATGAGGACAGAGAGGAGAACATAGAGCAGGACAGACAGAAGAACAGAATATTTCCCTGTCGCATTTCTACTAACTGATCATAACTTATGTGTGTCTGTATCTGTCTTTCTTATTTTATGTAATTTCAATGAGCCAAGAAGTGAAGAAGTGGAGGGAAAGACCATGATGTATGCAGGAAATCAACACAAGGGAGGCTAGTGAATGGCCTGTAGTTAGTGTGTTCTTCAACCAAACATCACACACACACACACACACACACAGAAGAAGAGTGAGAGTAAATTGTGACAAATTGTGCAGCTTTAATAAAAGTATTTTTGCCAACAGGTCCCTCTGTATGTATTTAATTATAGATAATGAGTTTGTGTGTAGTGTATAGCTTGGGTTGTGTTTGTAGGTGTCATTTTGGTATGAATTTTGCTCGTCCAGAAATGCAGTAAATAAGCTCCATTAAAAGAAAAGATTCTGGACCTCACTAATTTCTAAACAGTGGCTACGGCCCTGGTTATATCGTCTGTGGAGAAGCACCAAATAGGCAAGTGACACTTGATTGACACCTGATAGTTTGTTGAGTTTCAACATTGGCCTATCCAGATAAAGTGTCACCAAATAAATGTCTGAACCACATGTGATTTGTTGTTAAATTCACACACAAAAATTGCTCCAACGTCCCAGGTTCTATCCAGTGGTGGGATTTAAGAGGTCGTACCTCTTTTTGTCATTGGCTCTGTTGAGGGCTCTAATAATAGTCCTCTCCTTATAACCCCTTTGCAAGAAGCGCTCTTTCATGTCCTGTGCTTAAGTGATTTATGTGGGACAAACCAAATGAAACCTTAAACTACGCATTGCAGAATCCTCAATGGAAACATAAAGTATGCTCTAGCATGGCATTACAAAGACAGATTGCCTGGCTCAGCAGCCACTCTGAAATTCATAGGCCTTGAAAGAATCTCTCCCTCACCCAGTAAAACGGCTCCTACAAAGAGAGAGAGGCCTTATGGATTTTTACACTCAACAGCACGGAGCCTCATGAGCCTTAATGAGTCATTAGACCTTAGTTGTTTCCTTTAAACTTATGTATTCCTATATGCCATGTATGTAGCTTTCTGCTATGTATTATGCATTCAGATTATTTTATTGATGAGATATCAGCAGTCATTGGAATATTGCTTTTTTGTGGATTACTATATTTCGATCTGTATCATTGGGCATACCGTCTGATGCTATCCCAGTGTTTGATTTTATTTCAGAAAATCATAAGCATTTTTGTAAAGATTTCTCCAATTATTGGATGGATAGGTTTGCATGGGTGGGGAAGGGTGTTCTGTTGGCTTACATTTATAGCTGTTTATTGCAGATTGCACTTTGGAAACTGTGTAAACAGTTGGGTGAATCATGTACACCTATTCTCTAATGAGGTGACATGTTTCGTTATTTACACATCAACACAACTTCTTATGATCTTAAAATAAAAAAAAATGCTTTTTGCAGTCTGTTGTTCCAGGTCTTGACTGTGCGGTTACAGCCATAAATATGTACCATATTTTTCATCTCCTTTTCTATGTTTCTTACTTATGAGTATGGGAACACACAGCATGCACGCATACACACACACACACACACACACACACACACACACACACACACACACACACACACCAGGATGATCATCTCATGTACAAATAATGAGCACTATCTTTAGGAACACAGGTCTCCAATTTCTCTTCTTGCTGCTGAGCATGCAAGGGTCACTTCTGCTAATTCTTTAAGAAGAAAAGAGTTAGAAAAAGAATAAAGGAACATATTGATGGAAATAGAGATAAGAAAGGAACCCATGTGGATTAATGTAATTAAAGTATGCTGATTAAGATTGTATTAAGTCAAGTGTTGTGTAAATTAATCACAATATTTCCACTCCTCTAAATCAATCGATTGAATTTGAAAAACCCAAAGTCTATTAACCTTGAATCCATTCTTCACGGCTTCCTTTGAAGAAATCAGTTCCCTGCTTGCCTTGTACAACAAGCAGTTCAGAATTGCAGATGAAGATTTAGTCGGGTTATTATGGGATGTGGCATCCTTGGCTTAGTATTCTACCGCATGAGTCTGGTCTTTGCCTTTGCCAGAGCAACTTTCTCTGAGTCCAAGTTGCATGAATGTACAAGCAGTGCACCCTAGTGGTTAACTTGAGAATTGTAGTTTCTGAATACAGAAACTTCACAACACAGGGGGTGCTGAGCGGAATGAGATGATCATGGTCATGCATAAATCACTGTCCCATCAACAGAGCGATCTCTCTCTCTCTCTCTCTCTCTCTCTCACACACACACACACACACACACACACACCTAGAAGATATAAAGTGCATTTTAGCCAAATGAATTCATCTTTTGTAATAGAACTTAGATGTTAAAACGTACAGTCCTCCTCATTATCACCTAAAATCATGAGCTGGGTTGAAACATGTATCAGAGAACAAATCACTCTTCTATTAACTTCCAAACTTATGAAATCCATGTGCTTCAGGTTAATATAACGTAGTACAGAGTAGATGGCCAAGAGTGAGCAGAAATGTAAAATTTTGTATTCATGCACGTTGACTTTTTCTGAACTAATCAAATCTGATGATGTGAGACTCTGTAGCATCACATAGTGTCCATTCCAATGAATAGGTACAGTGTATCCTTCATACTGAAATAGAAAACTTTGTGTGCTGAGAAAAGCCCTGTGTTGTGTTCATGTAGCTGGTCCACAGGGCTTCTTGCAGTGCTACCTGGAGGTCATATGCACAGTATTACACAAGATATGGGAATAGAATCCTGAAAATTGGCACACTTGCATATTTTTCATATTTTGAACAAAGGTACGGGTCCCTTCTTGATGGTTGTTGTAGCCTGCAGCAGGACCTACGGGTCGATAAATAGGTTTCATAGAAAGTTTGCTGAGCAAAGCCTGAAATGTATTATTCATATTACATAATACTTCTCCACAGTGGGACCCAGCATCTGCTCCTGCAGGCAAATAGCTGCATGTGAGATTTTACTTTTTTGTAGAAAGCTGAAAATTAGTACGCTTACATACTGTATCTGCATGCTTAATAAAATCTGGCACACTGCTAAGATACATTATATGATTTGACCATTTTGCGATCATGATGAGCCACTTGAAGACCAAAATAATTGGTAATCAGTGTCGTGTGTATGTTTTGTTTCTCTTTCTTTCTTTCTTTCTTTCTTTCTTTCTTTCAATGGATATTCTCTAGTGGCAATACATGAACTACAAGTTCATGGTATTTCACTTCCTTCACACCAAATAAATGTGCATATTTTCCACATTTCCGCCCATAATTTCCATCCACCATTTCCATCTCCATAGTCAGAATGCTAATAGTAATTTCTGACAATCTCATTCAAAATGTCTTACAGTCATATTGACCCAAAGCAAATAGAATGGTTAAAGGTGAAATTTCATGAATGTATTACACTATTCCGTATCAAAGGATGCTATTAAACCTTTGTGGAAACCATTCCTCTCCCTTGTGTGGAGGGCAGCTACTTGCTGTAGCTATCGTTTAATCTTATGTTCGTGAACATGTTGGTTTATTTTTAATTAAATTGGTATGCACTTTAACTCTCTTAACATCCTTGTTGCTGGTATTTAAGAGCTGAAGAATACCATTACAGTGCGAGTAATTAGGCTGTTGATGGATAAGGTTTTGACCTTGAATTACAAACAGGGTAAAAAAAGCTTATAAAGCAAATACACTGGAAAATTGTGGAAGATTACCTTCTTCTGCTGCTTTTAAACTAAATAAGAGCCTGTTCATTTCATAATGTGTGGAAAGACTTATTAATTAAATGAATATCTGAAGCTAAGTTGATTAAGAGGCTGCTATGAGAAATGGTTTGACACTTAACTATACATTGCAACTTGGTTCCACTTTAAACCATGAGGCAACCAGGTCATTTGCAAGATGAAGTACATTGTTGTTTTAGTGCGCGCACACACACACACACACACACGCACACACACGTACGCACACACACACGCAAACAAATGAGCAGGATGCTGACTAGAATGTATTAACAATATTTATTCACTACAACTTCCAGTGTTATTTTTTCAGATTTCATTTCAACCCAACAGTAAGAACAAGATATATATTTTACATATTTACAGATTGGTTTTTACTATTGGCAATATATCACATAATATGTCATTATTTATCTATATACACAACCCACATACCACTTTGTGTACCAGATACCAACTCATGGCCTGGGTAGATGATGTCATATTTATTTAGTCTGGGCTAGAATCTCAATAGTCTATCGATTGTGCTCTCTTCCCTCCCTGGCTCTGGAGGGCAGAGCAACAGTAAAGAAATCTCCACACAGCTTTCTATCTTCCTGCCATTCTCTCTGGGAAGAATAAAGCCAGAGACCTCAGAGGAAAACTAATTCATCGCCTCTGACCTTATCAGCCAGCGTTCAGGGGAGGGACGCCAGGAACAATGTGAGCGCAATTCAGAAGAATCTACTGAGACAGACAACTCCATTCTCAATACGCTTCCAGAGAGAATGGAGGAGAGACGCTGGGAGATTCGTCTGGGTTTTTGTGATCAGGGTCAAAGATGAGCTGAACTCTGATCATCTGATCTCAGTCAGCCTCTCTGTGATTCTAAATGAACTAGTGTGTGTGTGTGTGTGTGTGTGTGTGCAGCTGTGTGTGTGACAAACAGACATAAGGGTATCTCTGCAGTGTCTCTGAAGCAGACAGCCTTGGAGCTGTTATCAGAAAAAAAAAAAAAAAGATTAATAATTCATTTGGATAAACTCATAAACTCAACTTTTTTCATAATGACCGTACACAAGAAGCCACAATGTTTCAGCCACAGTGTTTCAGTAACATCACATTGAGCTGTCAGACCTGGGTCAAAAAGTAGATGTGTTTTTGATTGATCTGGCCTGGGCCACAGTAGCCAATAGAATAGTACAAAATCTACAAACCCATCAGGACAAAACTCAGTATTACTGTTTGACCCAGGTCTACTAGTATAGGCCTACATCTTTGGATAACAAACTATGATGGAAAACCATGAGTGTTGACTGGCACACATCATGTCTAATACTTGTGTATAAACTGGATGACATCATCAATAATTTGGAAAAATGTACATCTCCTTGGCTGGTATTTATTGCTCCTATGATCTGAATATTCATTGGGATTACAGAGTGTTCTGGCTGCTATTCATATTGCTTTCCTCAGTAAGTCTAAAATTATGAATTAATACCACAATACTCTAAATTAACTACCAACCCAGTAATTTATTCTCCTCATTCAATTAACTTTAATAACACTGTTTATGTGCATCTATCACTTAATGGCAAATGTCATGAAAAACATAAATTATTTAATAATCATCATATAGAGAAGTACCGCTGTAGTCAATGAAGTAATCTAGGAGACATAATAATAATGATAATGGTTTTGATCAAAAAGTGATGCAATTGTATTTGTTAGTGGGAGTACATTTTATAATGTTAGCACACAAATTTGTCAGCATTAACTCATCTAGTAAGACTGTAAATGCAACAAAAATACAGAATGTCTATTGCAAAATCCATTAAAAACCCATAAATTAGACTTAGAGAAAAATAGTCTAAGAGAAAAATAAAAGTTTCTAATAATGCACTGGCATATAACACACAAAATTGCTTTTTCAAATATTGCATCATAGCTGGAAGATAATTATTAGTACTGTGCATTCATTTAGAAATAAGGATTGGCTAAATTTAGGAATACTGCAATAGTACTGTAACAGTTCAGGACTGTTTTTCCAGTGGCGAGATTTGGTTAAAACATGAATACAGTAGGTCAGATATACAGTGGTACTTGCTATCATATACAGTAGGTCTGTACTATTTCTAGTAAAACATATGGCCATTAGTGTTTCAACATATTTTACCTCAGACCTTGCAATGAAATGGCAGTAAATCATTATGAAATGAAAATAGAATAAAAAAGAAGCATCCCTTCATTAAAACCAACAACACTGTCTATCAAACCCAACTTGGTGTCTACTGTAACAAAAAGGACCGTTTGAAAATTAAGACACGCGTTGTAAAATATGCATCAATCAGACATGTAAAGTATTTTCTTTGATTCACAACCTAGCTTACTGTAGTAGTTACAATATGTACAGTAGAAAACAGTAGTTGTTAGCCTTTTTCAAGGGAAAAATCACCTTTAAATATATATATTTTCTCTTTAAAAAGCATTTATGAAATAAGACATCCCCCTTTCTACGTCTTTTCAAAGCAGCACTGATGTGAGATGAACCGGATTAGGACAAGTCAACAGCAAGTACACACACACAGCGTGGACTACAACAAACAATGTCTGCCTGCAGTTTCAAGTTTAAATCAAGGGATCGGTAGCTTTCCAGAGTGAGAGTGTTGTGCAATTATTTTTCTGAAAGTCCAGCTTGTATTACTACATATACCTGTCTTCCAGTTGTCATCAGTATTTCCTCATATTCCCTAGTATGTGCAGAAAGGTCTCAATTTTATTTTCATGTGGGTAAAGCGTTTCGTTAGTAAGACTGAGCTATTGTTTATAAGACAGCAGTTTTGATATAAAAATTGCTCCAGAAATTGCAAAAACTAAATCAAAGTGTTTGCGTTCAATGAAGTAAAGTGTATTGTGAGATACTAAACCATAACGGCCAGCAGCGCTGTATCGCACCCCGTCATCCTCTCTCATAAGCTTCTAAGGCCATTCAACCAACATCGTTTAGTTCATTTGCTTTCTTCATTTAGATCACATCCATTAGACATCATCACATTCACAATTTTAATTCCTCACAATTTTAATTCCTCAATTCCAATCATCACCACCATCAGCATCACCATCATCGTTGTCATAATCAAAATAAGAACTGTGAGAAGAAAACATTACAAAATAATACTGAATTGATCTTGTTATCCTTGGACAAAGTACACATGCATATTCAGTTGTGTTTATGTGGGAATCCCAGCTTGCTGCGGCCTGACCATGCGCTACGGACACACTGAGATGAAAATGCTTTTTTTGAGTCCAGAAACACACAATCATCACAATGATCCGGTGCTGAAAAAGACCCAGGAAACCCAGGTTCCCCAGGACATTTCTGTTCAGCTTTGTGAAATCGTCCCATTTGTTGAAAAATAAAGTGATTTCTCCTACTCGCTGAAACAGAATACCATCGAGTGAAGACCGCACCCAGCAGGAAAATCCATCCAATAGGGGTTGATGTAATACCAGGTGCTGCTTGTCTACAAAACAGAGGGTCCTGTCATCAAGGAGTTGGCATTAGATGAACTCTGCGCTGTAAAATCCTGGTTTATTGTGAGATAAAAAGGTAGAGAGAAAGACAGAATACAGAAAGACACGAGTCGTAAAGGGAAGCAGGCTGCTTCAGCCTATTCAGTCTCACAAACCGGATCAGTTTTTCATAGATTCGAACCACCGCGGCCTCCGCAGCCGAACACTCATTTAGTTTCCTTTTCAAAGGTCACAGTCAGGACGGGTTCAGGTTCAACAAGTCAAATGTCAGACCAGCGAGCCCGCTCTGCTCTGGGCGGGCACCATGACGGGCACCGCTCCCATCCGCTCCAGCGTGGCCTGGCTCACCGCGTACGAGTGCGTGTGCTGCCCATGCGTCGACGCCGGGACCGGCTTGAGGCTCACCGAGCCGTTGCTGCGCACCATGGTGGGCGGGGAGGGGGCGGAGTTTGTGGTGACCACCAGGGTCTTGGGCGGCGGGAGCGTGTGGCTGCCGTTGGCGAAGGTGGACGTCGCCGGCGCCGCGGGCTGCGCGTGGCGGGACAGCGGGGCCGAACCCGGCGCCGTGACCGCCGAACTGTGGCCCGCGTGTCCCGCGTTCGGGGCGTGGGCATGTCCGTGTCCGTGTCCGTGCGTGCCGTGGGCGGCGGCGGAGAAGGTCTGGCGCGTGTCTCCGTTGTAGCGCGTGTAGGAGTTGGTGTCGTAGTTGGGCTTGGGGTTGTGCCAGTAGCGGCTGTTGTAGGTGTTGGTGGAGGTCAGCGTGTCGTTCTCCGAGGACGAGGCGTCCGCGTGGAACGCCTTCACTGATGACGACCTCTTAGGAGGAAGGTCGTCTTCTCTGTTGAGAAGATGATTCAAACACAGGTCAGCCAGTGTAGTTACACAGACAAACAAGACAGATAAACGAGATTCAGTCACTTATCTATAAATGCAGAATTTGTTGAATTGTTTGAAAGAAATCAAAAGATCCAATCTATTGACAGGTTTTAAAAGAGGGATTGCTCCCGACCTTCTGGAATGCTGGGATAGTACTTGCAGTTTTCCGAGAAGTATATTTTGGCACACTTTTACTATTTGTGTGAGTCAATTTCAAGTATAGCCTACTAAAAGTATACATATACAAACTTAAATTGACTATTTCAGTCCCATCTAGTACACTGGTAGTGTGCTTTAAGTATACTTACAAGTATATTTTTATAAACTAAAAAATGAGCCAATTTAGTCCCAAAGAATAACAGAAAAGTATACTTATAAGTGCACTCAGTTCACCAAATTTAGTATAGCCTACTTTTTATGTGTACTTTAAAAAGTAAACTTAAAGTATTCTACTTTTTTCGTAGGGATTGCTACTTCAGATATCTTTTTATGGTTTTAGCTGATCAGCTCAAAAATTCTATTTGATGTCACAAAGACAAATACAAAACACAGGCCTTGGTTAAACTTTCAACTGAATGTTTTAGAATTTAGATTCACAAGTAACAGTTTCTTTGCAAAGGCTCTGGCATATTGATTTAACAGGCATCAAGGGTGTCTAACTATGAGTCTAGGTATGTGTTGTACTCTGAATTTAAAACAAAGCAAACATTTTCAAGACACCCTGTTTGATCACAGGCTAGTTAGAAATACAGCTGTGTGAACAGCCTGATCCTTCTCCATTGAATCAACATGCTAGACTTGATAGCTGTGAAGGCATCAGTAATATAGGAAAAGATAGCAGCGAGACAGCCAATTAGAGCATCTTCAAATATTTATCAAAAATCCTCTATCAGGAATTAATAGTTAAAAGAGCTTGGGGGCACCTCCAGGCAGTCAAGTTGCGATGCACACAGAAAACCTAAATACCACTTTTATTAATTTCTGCCCACAGATACTGTACCTCTGCAGCATGTTACATATAGTTTCAATCAACACTACCAGATTTAATTAGAAAATCCAATGATTTCAGGAACTATACAGTGGAGGTTTTGAAATTAAACTGACAAAGACATTGCCTATGAGTTCCAGTTTATTCGACAACACTCATTTAAATGGTGCTATATTGGGTAGAAGAGCTTGGCTCCTGACACATTTGGCTGAGGAGGAAAACCTCCATTGTGATTTGCTGTGCAAGTGGGGAAAAGCAGAAGCCTGTAGGGGAGGAAATTGTGAATGCAGGGATGTAGCTGAGCCCAAAATGAGGCAGATGTTATCCCAACCAGCCAAAGCCTGAAATATTTGAACAAAGATTATCTTCCAATTGATTTATGAAGTAATTTAGGGGAGGAATTGCCGCCCATTTAAACAAGTCGCAGAGCTTCACAGACTGTTTGAAAAGACAAATGAGGCTGTGATGAATACAGAAAAGTTGCTGCCAAGAGATAAAAGTTGAAAACTCAAAACTTCAAATCCAATTTACTGGTCTGGGTTTTCTGCGTTGAATAATTGTGATTGCGACGCTGCCACATTTAGTATTCTACAATAAGAAACACAACGCCATGGTTGCATTATGCATCTCATTACCATTGAAAATACAGCAGATCGGCCTTATTTAGCCTCCACTTGCTTCACAGTCTACATAGAAGCAACTCCTGCTTGATTCCAACAGAGGCACTAAGCCAATTCATTCTTGGGTACTACTATTATATCTGTTCTTTATGCACCGGAGACTATCGCTGCTCTTGGTTGCAACTGACCCAAAGCTGCATACTGTGAAGGAGAGAGAAGATGATCAGCTGAAGCCCGACCTGATCTCATTGGGGATCTCCTCCTCGTCGTACTTGTTCTTGTTCCTCCAGTAGAAGAGCGTCACCACGGCGAGTAGGGAGCAGATGATGACAGCCAGGACTCCTGTGGCGATGGTCCCTGCTATCAGACCCACACTCTGAGGCTGAGCTGTGGGACAGAGAGGGAGGAGGAAGGTACCAAATCATTTACCGGGGGAAATAGTCAGTAGTCAAGTGCTGTGTCTCCTGGGGCTGCAGCAAACTAAATTCATTCCAGGAAGTGAGACAGTAATACAGTAAATTGATCAAAAAGTTTATTTGTGTACTCCTTCAAGCAATTATTGATTTTAATAAGGACACAGAAACATTATGCTTATAATTCAACTCTTAAAATACACTATCAGGACCTCGTGGCAAGTGTTGCCTGACTAATAACAGTAGCCTAAGACCTGTAAACCTAACCATAGTCCATCACACTACAGTGCTTTTGGTTCTCAGCCTATTCTAAAAAGCCAACTGTGTACATTATGATATGAATAAAACATGGAGTATGTGAGCTGAGGTTGAATTTTAATGATATTGTGGTTTCTCTGGTGGCCTTTCTCTCAATCCTGAACTAAACATGCAGTAGAGATGGATGGAAAGAGAGAGAGAGCAAGAGAAAGAGAGCAAAAAAGAGGAGTATGGGCTTGAACAGATGAGACAGCTCACACTATAAGAGCCTTATATAATATAATGAGCTCCTGTTGCTCTTAACTGTCGAATCTACTGTCTCAGATGACAGTTTTTCAACGCCAGCTTTTTTTATTCTGTCTTTCACAGAGTGACAGCACACCAGCAGTATATACACTGATATCCTGTTAGATATCATGAGACAGGGTTGTTGGAGTGACAAAGTGTCTAGCAATGTCACTGTCTCTCTGTCTGTTTGACTGACTGACTCAGGCAGGCAAATTGGAGAAGGGAGGTCTTATACTCCAGTGGTTCTCAACCTGGGGGCTGGGATTTGGGGTGTTCCGTGTTCATTTATTGAATTTGAAAAAAATAATTTCTAATACACAAATTGAATATCATATTTATTAATCTTTGTGATGAGTGCCCTTGTCTAGGCTCTAGGCTTCTTCTAATAATAAATGAACTAAAAGCACCTGAAAAGAGAAAAATTCATCATTTAATGTAAAACTTAACCATTCTGAGCTGAGTTAGGGTTAGCTTTGTTTTCCAGATTCGCAAACTGAAAAGGATTGAGACCCGCTGTTATATCTGACAATAGGTGCTGCAATCAATTATTATTTTCATTATTGGTTAATCTAACAATTATTTGATTAATTAATTATCACTTAGTCTTTGAAATGTCAAAAATAATGACAAATGCGCATCACAAGTTCCCAGAGCCCAAAGTGATGTCTTAATTGCTTGCTTAGTCTGAACAGCAGCCAAAAAAGTATTTTTGGCTGCTGTTCAGTCATTTTATAACAATATGAATGGAGAAAAGCAAGCTATAACCAGCAAATGTTTGGTACTTTTACTTGATGAAATGACTAAAGCGATTAATCGATTATCAAAATTCTGGGATAAAAAAAAATAATATTAAAAAAAAAAAAAAAAATGGCTGCCTATATTTCTGAAACTGAGCAAGAGCCTGTCACACAGTGCCAGATCAGAGGAGAATAAAATCCTCCCAGCCGAGTGATCCAAACTGCCCGTCTGCCTGTATGGCCCCTAACAAACTCTCTGTCTGTCTATAATATGATTAGTGTCAGACGAGGAGACTGCAAGATCTTCCTGTCCTCTCCTTTGTTTGTTTGGTTTTTGTTTGTTTTTTATTGTTTTTCTGTCTGTCTGTCTGTCTGTCTGTATGTCTGTCTGTTTGACAAGTGTCATTCAAGGAGAGGACATCTAACTTCATCCCTGTCTGTCTGTCTGTCTGTCAGAGTTAGAGGAGGAGACGGCTTTTCCATTTATAAAATGTTCATCCCTTAACAGCCATCTGTCAGCCCATCTGTATATGACAATAACAGTGTCATCTTGTATCAGCATAAGGAGCAGCATGTATGACTCATAAGAACCTGTCATATGGTGAAAATGCAACTCATCGTGATGGGAGCTTGGTTTATTATGGTCTTATACTATAAGAGTTATAAGTGGCTGTTGGGAACCAAGGTGGAATTTCCACGTTAGGTTTTGTGTAAAAAACATTAAGACTCACTCCTTCCATAAAATAGCAGGTGAATCCAGGTGAAAGCTAAGATTGATTCCACCTATTAAATCCACTTCGAGAAGATGTATGTGTGAATGTGTGTGTGTGTGTGTGTGTGTGTGTATGTGTACTTACGTGCTACAACCTGCAGGTTGAGCAGACAGGTGCTCTTGCCAATAGCGTTGCTGGAGGTACACTGGTAGAGTCCTGAGGTGCTGGTACTGATGTTCCTCAGTGTCACAGTGCCCTGCATCTGGTCTGGAAGACACATAGAGAGACACAGAGCAATTAGAAACACACGCACACACACACACACACACACACACACACGCACACGCAAATGCCCAAGCACCCTAACCCATTTACTCAAACAGTAAAAAGCACATTAGTCAATTATCGTATGGAAGAAAATCAACACTAAAAACACAATGAACTCAAATTAAATTGAATCATTTGTTGGTTTTAAATCTGCATAAAAGCTATGACATTTTGGGTGTTTTTCTCACATAAATCTCTTCAATGTGATAATACGTGCAGTTGAACTACTTCTAACATCAACCAATAGAGGTTGCCATATACAAGTGTAATTTTATCTATAAAAAATATAGTGATTCACTGGGACATACTGTATGTTGAATCTGAAGGTGAAGGTGCAAGTCACGTTCTCTCACAAATGATTTGTCGGTTGATAATGAACAGATGAGTTTAGAGTCTTAGGGCAATACACTACTGGATTCATAAAAAGGCTACCACTGGGGTGTTTCAGTGATGAGTTGTGGAAGTGAGCCAGATTTTTGACCCAGATTTCTCGTCTGCTCTCTTGACAGCGACATGTGATGGTTGGCACGTAGATATCGCTGTCGCTGCTCAACAGCTGTCTGTGTCAAACTATACACACAGAGAGACACGAGTAGGAGTGACAGGGACAAATCCCACATCCCATTTCAATTTGAATCGCACACAAACAGCAGAAGACAAACCCAAATATAAACGGAGCGCACAAAATATTAAGACCACTTGTTCTTTCATTGAAATAGACCGACCATGTCAATCCAGGTGAAAGCTTTGATCCCTTATCTGCTCCATCATTTAAATCCACTTCAGTCAAGAAGGGGAGATGCAGATGAAGGGGAGGAGGCAGATTACAAGAGGGCTTTTAAACCTTGAGACAACGGAAACATGGATTGTGCAAAAGGAGATGCAGCTCAATATTAGGAAGGTGGTCCTAATATTTTGTATTCTTAATGTATGATTTGTTCATGTAGCATAACAGAAGGCTTCATTTGACATTTGTCACTTTTTGGTGGATGGTGGATGTTTCATTTTGGAAAAAGCGAAATATCAAAGCTAGATTTTTAGATAGTTGTGTGGATCTATATAGCAGCTGTACAAAAACAATCATTTTATTGTACTGTCTGCAGTTGACTGATGGGTGAAGATGCCTGTCTCCTTCTATAGTAGCCTTATGTTGACCAGTAGTGTAGAGGTAGAGCAGGTGACTGGAGATGATCATTCGACCGTGCTAATGGCACAGCTGGGGAAGAGAGGAGAGGCCACTACACCAATGCTCTGCAATGCTGAAGACCAACTGCAGCCCTGACACACCTGCCCATGTCATCCTGATCGATCTGAGAGAAGTTGAATGAGTGTAATGGTCTTTGCTTGGCAAAGGAAATAGACCATATTGATTACACCAGTCCAGTTCTCAGAACGGCAAGTGTTGGGTTCGGGTGGGAAAACTGGGGCACAGTTGGTGTGCAGCATGAGAAAAAAAAACACACCACAAAAGCATAAAACACACACCCACACACACACACTCATTCACAAAATTCACAGGGTTTGACTCACACCTCACACTCACACATCCATCCATCCATCCATCGTCACCCCTCAGCAGGATCAGTGGGGGATCTTCGGGCGGGCGGTTGTTTGGGCCTGGCAGATGGGAGGTGGCAGTGATGGTGGGGTTGTTGCTTGAGTCTGGCAACACTATGTGTGTAAGATTTACCAGCGAAGGTGGGGCAAAAGGGCACTCCGACGGCCAGCTTGTTTTTAGTACCTTGCATGGCGTTGTGCGGCAGCTTGGGCAGCGCGTCCAGCTTCTCCCAGGAGTAGGACGGCGTGGGGATGCCTTCGTCCGAGCTGCACATCAGCATGATGTCACTGCCCACGTCCAGCGTGCCCTGGATCCGACACGCCGGCACCGAGGGGGGGACTGCGCAGAGGGAGAGAGTGGGCGGGGTCAGAAACGCATGGATCCTGACAGAGAACTTAGACACTGATACACAAAATGTTAGTACAGCAGTTAGTACAGGGAATGGGATGCTCTTCTCTTCTTCTTCTTTAGACTGATAAAACAGGGATTATTATTAGGGACACTGAACGCTTTTCATGAAGTTCACTGATGACGTGAATCCAGGTAAAAGCCATTATCCCTGATGTAGATAAAGAGAAGCAGACGAGTTAGCAAAGGATTTTTTAGCTTTGAGACAAATGTGGAAAGGGGCCCTAATGTCCCTAATATTTTGCAGGTTCAGTGTATGTTTTGATAATTTTTTGTTAAGCCCTTTGTAACTGTGAGAATAACTAAATTGCAACTGGGGACGTGAGTTATGCTCCCACATGCAGGGCTTCACGATGACACTCTGCTCCTCATTCACACTTGCTTCACTACTGCTTCCTGACTCAGCGGTGTTGTGTGGTCAGTTACCCAACACGGTGAGCCCGATGACGCCGATGTTGCGCCCCCCTCTGTCCGGGAGGTTGTTGACCAGGCACTGGTAGGTCCCCGTGTCTGACAGCTGGGTGTTGTTGATGAAGATGGAGGCACTTGTGCTAGGCATGGTGGCCACGAAGCCCACACGGCCATTGAGGTGGTTGGCTAGGCTGAACACCTGGCCGCCCTGGTAAATGATCACCTGGATTGGGACATCAGAGGGAGGGAGGGAGGGTATGGAGAAAAAATGGGACAGAGAAAAAGGAGAGAGAGAATCAGCCACTCGTTCATAGTTCTTAATCTTTCCAAGGAAGCCTCAGAAGGCGGCACCTCTTTGTAGTCCTAGTAACTTCATGTCTTCATGTCTGTCATTGAACATCATGTCATGGGGTGAATATTTAAAAGAACATCTTTGTTTATGAATGTGATTCTCGCACACAGCTGTGATCATTTTCTTGAGAGGCCAGTTACAAATATCTCTCACTAGAGGGAGACCTAGTTCTACTACTGGAACTGCTCAACAGTGGATCGAGGAAGTGGATGGGTGGATAGACTGTACAGACAAGGTTTTTTTTTTTTTTCTGGGGGAAAAAAAACAAACAAACAAACCAAGAAACCTTTTATTTGTAAATGGTACTTTTTAGCACAGTGGGAAGAGAATGGCTAACGATTCCAGCGTAAGGGACTCGTTTCCCTCGGTGGCCTCCCACACTAAAAGTATCCTCTCTTGGTACTGTGAGGCACTTCGGATAAAAGCATCCACTAAATGGCATGCATAATTGAAAACATTTTAACTTGAAACATATAAACTGCAATCTGATGAATCCGAGAGCAGCCGGGCAGGCAGTCCTCTGCACGTGTAATCCATTTAGTCGAGTCAAATTCAATCAAAACCTAACCCTTTATCATTATCGAGTGACCTTTTGGAATAATCGTGGCGAGGAAACACTTGTAGCGCCGATGCATTCGAGCCCCTCGGGTCGAGGCGGGCCTGTCTCCAAGGTCCAAATTTAAGAGCGATGAAGGACCAAGGTGTTGAAAAGCTTCCCTCAGGCTTCCAACTCGGGCTGAACGGCTCATTTGTGAGACCCAGCCGCATGAAAAACAGCTCTCACCCCTCAGCTGGGCCCACACAAAAGATGAAGAGGACACACACAAACACATGGTATGTGCACACACACACACACACACAATGTGAGTCAAGGCTGTGCACGCAGTACACACCAACTCACACGCTCTCTCTCACACACACACACACACACACACACAAAACATGGAGAGGAATCAGAGGGGCTATTCACTTTGGTGAAAAGAGCCCTCATTGAACAGTTCAAAGACCCAGGCAGGGAAACAACCAGCACAGTGAAGCTGCGTGTGTGTGTGTGTGTGTGTGTGTGTGTGTCTGTGTGTGTGAGTGTATGTGACAGAGTTCTGATGAAAGTGTAGGAGTGTGTGTGTGTGTGTGTGAGTGTGTGTCCTCCACTGCTGCTTAACGGTTGTAAATTGCGCTACTGCAATTTCCTGAGTGCAGTACGCTCGCTTTGTCCTCTTATGTGCAGATGAATAGGCAGCTCCTCAGCTGTGATGAGAGCCTGCAACTGCATCTCCTCTGTGTGTGCGTGTGTGTGTGTGTCAGTGTCTCAGTGTAGATGCATTTACTCGAGGGGAGTGTATCAGTGTTCAGCTGTATGTGTTTGTGTGTGTGTGCGTCTGTGTGTGGGATTATTCCACCATAATATCTCTCTCCCAGTCTCTACAGGGTGCCAATAAGTGTAGTCTGACTGTGATATACTGTCTGTCCTTTCTTTTTCTGTGCGGTCTCTCTCTCTCTCCTTCTCTCTCTCTCTCTCTCTCTCTCTCTCTCTTTCTAACAGACGGCACTGGTTTGACCTGGCTCTACACTCCTGATGACCTGACACTATAATCTGCATGCTGGGTGAAAGCGATCCAATCAATCGGCCTCACGCACAAGTGTGTGTGTGAGTGTGTGTGTGTGTGTGTGTGTGTGTGTGTGTGCATGCGTGTCTGTGTGCGAATGAGTCAAGCCTTAATGGAAGCTCTGAGAGTGCATATCACTTCTTACCCGTATGTGTTTTCAATACTCAATGAGCATACAGTTGCATCTTATAATATTTGTATTTTTCTGTGTTCCTGTGTGCTTCCTGACAATATATATATACTACAAGCAATCAAGAGCACCACATGTGCAGTATATAAACTGCACTCATACTCTCTATTATTGTGTCTGGATGTGTCATTTTCAAATTTCTGAGCACAATAATATGCACATAATAGTTTGAATCTGCCAGCAGAAAATGCCACATTTCACCTCTTTCTGTGCTTTGTGTCTCTGTCGACTGTGTTGATCCATATCTGTGTGTGTGTGTGAGATCACCTCGGCCTCTCGCGTGACCTGGTTGGCTTTGTAGCCGGGCGCGGGGAGAAAGGAGGTCATGGCTGGCGTACAGATGGCGGACGGCCCTAAGAACTCTGTTGGCCCGAGCGAATAACTGGACGTACCGCTGCTGGCCCGCCGGTAAACCTCTGCTACATCCCGTCCCGTGGTAAAACCCTCGCCGAACACATCCAGTTGTGCATGTACAGACACACACAAACACACACACACACACACAAGCATTCACCCACACTCCAATTACATCCCCAGCTCCGTGATCCCCCCTGTCAGAACTGTGTTGGCCACAGGCTCGACCGGACGCACAGTAAACCTCTGGATACTCTCTCTCTCTCTCTCTCTACCAGTCTCCTGAACATAGCCTACTTCTAACTGACCCTAGCGCTAACCCCCTCTCCGATCCCCTTATAAGGAGCCTGTTGGCCCCCGGACACTAGGGACACTGCCATCCCCTCAATAAAGCCCGAATAAACCTCTAAACCGCCACAGCCTCCCTTCGATCCACTGACTGTAAGCCTCCGCTGTTATCTCTCTCTAGCCTCTCAGATATGTTCTGAACAATATTGGCCCAGATCCATCCCGCAATACCATATATGAACCCGGATTCCCAGGCTTAACCCCAGCAACCTTGTGCTACTATGACAGCTTTAAACTCAAACTATGCCCTTTAGACTGAAAAACACTGTATGCTTTGAGACTGATGGACAGGTTTCTGATGGACTTTGTCCTATTTGGTGGAAATCGTAAGGTCAAGGTTCACTCCCTTGCACTTAGGAAGGTTATGATAGACCCACCTGGTCTTGATGTAAGCAAAAAGAGGAATTTCCCTACGCTAATCAAAAAAAAAGTTTCACGAGTTTGTAAGTCGTAGTCTCACTGTCAGTAGTTTCCAAGCTTACCTAACACAACCTCTTCTCAACCTCTCCACACGGAAGGAGTTCCAGCCACAGAAACCTCAGACATACTGTATGCCGTGTTCAATGTTGTCTAAAATAGCTCTCGTTATTTTTCTTTGATCTACCCAGCTAAAAAATTACAGAGGGGGGGTAAGGGGAGGTAACAAGGTCACACTCTGAGAGTATTTGAATGCCGCCTCTGTTTGATCCATCCTCCAGCAGATTGCTAGGTTCAGCCAAGGATCAGAACCTGATCATCTAAAACACTACGACAGATGTTCTCCATTACAGATTAAGATCATTTCTGCACCGCGAGGTCTCTATGGCCTCAATTTCACCAGGGCTTAATTTCCCTGGAAATGTACAATTGTACAATTTGTATTACAAAACGCTGATCAATTCTGTGGAAATCTTGCACTGACAAAAGACTCCCTTCTCAGGAATTGATAAAAATATTTTGAAGTTTTCTTTAATCCTTTTTTTACCTGACTGATGACTTTTGAAATGATACAATGACTTTGCGAAGGATTTTCATCAGTCCAGGAGTTATGAAGCTTTCTCAGGTTTCTCTCTTCAATTCAAGTAAATACAAAAAAATAAGTAGCAAAATTGGATTTTAAATGATTTCAGGCAACACTGGTGATATTAAACTGCCAGGTTCGCCACATCGAAGGCACATCTCCTTGAAAGTGTTTGATATAAGTTTGATATATCGACAATTTTCATGATCCTAACTGCAAAATCAGTTTCAAAGGTGTTGCAAGAGGACAGTGAAACTGGGGCTTTTATTAAAGAAAAAAACAAAACATCAATATCCAGCCATCAGTTTGGAACCTTAATACTATTGTCTGGTTGGATATGTGTGTGTGTGTGTGTGTGTGTGTGTGTGTGTGTGTGTGTGTGTGTGTGTGTGTGTGTGTGTGTGTGTGTTTTATCTGGATTACCTCACACCTAGTGGCTATCAGGAGTGAGGGGTCAGGACATTTGATCACAACAGCATGATGGACAGATTATTACATGGAGAACACACACATGAACATGCACACACCCACCCAAACACACACACACGCACACACACATATATATACTGTATATACACTCCACTGAGCTATGTGTAATCTGGGGCTGGACATGTCAGATGATCAGTGTATACAAACAGCACTACTACCACAGCTAGTTCTACTGACCAGCTTGGTTTAAGTGAATGTCAGGCTTAAGGTTTAGACAATGACACAGAACCAGATTGGAGGACTTGGAGGATGGGCATTACTGTCATTCCTTTGAGCATTCGGGATTAACTGCATGAATTTGTATGGTTTATACAGATTTCCTTCACTGCATTTTCACCAGTGGCTGCTTCATTGAAAATGACCTGGAATTCATTATAAATATATTACAAATACCTGAAAATCATTAAAAACTAGCTAAAGCTGTTTTATAAAGTTTTCATGGAGTGCTTCTTTATTTTACTATTTGACTACGATTACATGAGGTTGTAACAAGGACAATTAATGTTGACACTCCAGCAGCAACAAAACTGTAGACTTCAGCCACCAGGTGGGATCACATAAAATCTGTAGGGGGTTATTCAGTATACATGCTCAGCAAATTTACAATGGGTAAACAGAAGAAACTTAAAAAAAATCTTGTGCTTTTGGCTTAGAACCTTTTAGTATTCATAATACACAGAGCTGTATCTTGCCTGTCCTAAGTTCTAATGTGGAGGGGGTGGGGGGCGGTTGGGCGAGTTATGAAGCTAAACAACATTAGTGGTAAAACAAACAAACAAAAAAAGGTTTCTTATTCATTATACCTCAGGGAGCCCCGGCCTACACAGACTCCAGACACACCAGGCAGACACACTCGCTCCATGCATAAACAAACAGAAGTGTAGCCATGATGGTGGATGGATACATTAGATAATCATATGCAGTGTGAGGTCTCTGATATATGAGATTTCATACTTTTAATTCCACTCATCGAGTAATATATAATGTGGAGTTGATTGTGCAGCCTTAGGGCGGTGATGCACCTGGCAACATGACAAGTCATTGTACCTCATACAGTCATACAGCAAAATATACATCAGAATTTATCTGGGCAACAAGAAACAGCCATGTAAGCAATGTTAGAGCGCTGAGAAATCTCGCTGGGCATTGTTACCCTTCTGAATTGTTGTCCTATTTGAACAAGGTGTCCATATGTGACAGATTTTCAAAGAGAGAGAGATAGATGGTCCAAGTACACTCACCAAAGTGCGGGTGTGTAAGTGTATGGAGTTCTGTTCAGTAATTCTTAATGGCTTTTAGCATCAACCCTAACGACTTATGACATTCGCTTCCTCTGAAATGACCTTGTACTGTCGCTCCATGCAGCACTTTATGTCATAGCTCACTTTTTGGAGAGCTCACTAGCCAGATTCACGCAGACAATTTGATGGCAACTACTGTGCAGCTATACACAGCATATCTCAAATACTAGTTTTCACTAGAGGTTCTTCCTATGTATAAGTGTGTGTGTGTTTATTTACATCTGTGTGTCAGTGTGTGTGAATTTGTATGTGTTGAGTGTGTTCATGCGCACTTTAATACTTGTGTATGTGCTTCAGTGTGCTTGTATCCATTGTTCCCTGGTATACATGGACATACAGTATATATATATAGTTTATTTGTCCATGCATGTGCAGTGAAGCGGTGTCAAGGTATGGTGTGAGAGCAAGGTGCATGTTAGTACTTTTATACGGCCTTCTGCATGTATCAGCACCCATCATCACCTGGTTGGCATTTGAGCATTGCATGCATTCATCCCTGAGTAAGTGCCTATACATGTTTGTGTGTTTTTTTCTGTGTGTGTGGGTGTGTGTGTGTGTGTGTGTGTGTGTATTCATGTGTGTGCACGACAGTATATGCATCTATCCCTAGGTGTGCACATAAGTGCAACGTTATGTGTGACTGTCTGAATTTGTGGATGTGTGTGTCAGTTTTCACACTCTTCTTGTGCACCCTCTGTGTGTATGTGTGTGTAAACCCAGTAAATATGTATAAGTTCTGCATGTATTCATGTCTGTCCGCATTGCATTTGTACCAGCACTCTGTCTTTTGCCAGTCTGTGCGTGTGCGTGTGCGTGTGCGTGTGCGTGTGCGTGTGTGTGTGTGTGTGTGCTGGTGTGTGTGGTGAGAACAGCTGCGATATAGAGCCTGTCGTGGGCGTGGGGTAATTAGTGCAGAAGATGATTGTATTATGTGGACGGCCGACCAGCGCCGGGGTTCAAAGTGAAGGGAGGCAGGTGAGCTTGTAGGGCCTGCAGCTGCATGTTAAACAACTCAAATGGAATCACAGAGGTCCCGCAGAGAGAAAGGGAGGGAGAGAGAGAGGGAGAGAGAGAGAGACAGAGAGAGAGAGGGAGAAAGAAAGAGAGAGAGAGACAGAGAGAGGGAGAGAGAGAGAGAGAGAGAGAGAGAGAGAGAGAGAGAGAGAGAGAGAGAGAGAGAGGGAGGGAGAGAGAAGGTGAGAGAAAACAAAAGAAAATAAGAGTAGAGAGCCAGGAAGGGATGATGGAGAAGGGCCAATATGAGGCAAAACTGAGAGGCACGTAGCTTAAGGTGAGATATAGAGAGAGAGTGAGAGAAAGAGAGAGAAGGTCACCTCCTGATTATGTGATTTCTTTTTGGTTATTTTGTGTGAGAGAGACAGAGAGAGAGAGAGAGAAAGAGAGAGAGCAAGCACACTTCTATGCATGTGGTTTTGCAGCTTGCACACATTTGACCTTGGCCACACATGCTCCCCGTTTCATGGAAAATATCATTCTAGTGGTGACGATGGTGGCACAGGTACAGCTGTGTACTGACCATCCATTTAACTTCATCTAAACCTCACCCAGCACGTCTCATTCTGTTGGGTTTAGCGTTTATACGGCCAACAGAGTGAAGAGTCATCTTTTCCTGTTCCGCCAACATGTTGGCAAGCTTTTGATCAGCTCCATATTTAGCAAAGAGAAGCAGTTTCCCTTCTGTGTTTCCAGTATTTTTTTGCATGCAAATACTCAAGCAATCTGTGTGTGTTTACTGGTCCTTTCTACCTTTGCATGATCTCCAAAGCACACAAAATACTGAACACACATCAGTGAAACTGCTACTCATCATCTTCTCACACGATAGCTAAACAGTAAGTTGAACTTCTTCAAAGTTGATCTTCTTTGTCTTAAAGTTGATGTGTTCCTTTAGAGGTAGAAAAGCACCAAATTATATAGCAATCTGCAAGCTACAGTGGAACTTATTAAAGCGCACTGGCTGCTTGCCAATGAATAGTGGTACAGTTATCTAGACTAAGGACACACCTGTAGGCTTCTAACTCTATATTACTCTAATATATCTATAGCTTTATAATAACCTAAAGCAAATCAATAGTAAAACATGTGTACCTGCTTTGGCTGTAAGGTTGGTGTTGGAAAGCGGTATGACCATCCAGACGATGCATATACAGTAGCATTGAAAACAAGGGATAGATAGTACAGTATATCTCAGTATGTCTCTAAACAATGTACACCCGCTCTGGCTGTTTGGCATATGACTATCTAAATGATCTACACATCTACACAATCACAAACATCACAGCAATACTCTCATCACAATGGCTCTTACATTAGTGACTAAGAACTGGGAACTATGCCTGCTGGGTCCAAATAACAAGAGTATGTTTTGCGAGGATCCTTTAACACAGTGATAGTGAATTGACTCCCTTGGTTCTTTGTAAACTCGGTGCACTCTACCTGTTCTGGCTGGTTGGCGTTGGACAGCGGTATGACCATCCAGATGATGTTGAGGTTGTTGAGGGCAGCGCTGGTGGTGAAGGAGCAGGGCAGGATGGCTGCCTGGCCGCGGGCCACCTGGATGCTGCTCTGGGACACCGTCACGTCCAGCGCCCGCACACACACTGCAGGAGGGAGGAGGAGAGGGTGAATAACACACACTTCATAAACTGACCAACAAAAAGCAAGCTACCCATAGACAGAAAGAGAACGGAAAGAGAGAGAGAGATAGAGAGAGCGGATCAGACGTCTTACTGAAGCACTCAACCAATAACAATTCCCAATGGATTCATCGTCCATGATCTCTCTCATAGACCTTTGAGTTTGGCAAAAGAAACTAGTTATTGATGTTCAAAGCCTATCTGCAGGCTATATGGTACAAAGGAGGGAAAGATCATCAAGACAATTTTGGCTGGGTCTATGTATATATGACTATACTGGCAAATTTGCCTTTAAATAGCGAGAGAGAGAGAGTGAGAGAGAGAGAGAGAGAGAGAGAGAGAGAGAGAGAGAGAGAGAGAGAGAAGTAGCTCTATAAATACTAGATATAGTGAGCGAAACCTCCGCCATGTACAGATTATTGCACAGTATATCTTCAGAGGAGAAAGGTCACGTTTAATCTCTTAACACATCGTCCCCTTCTCCTCCGCCCCTTCATCTTTACAGCAAAACAAACATGATTTCTGAACCGAGCTCCTCTTCTGTTGGAGCAGCTCAGCAAACATCTAAACCACGCTGTGAAAGATCACATGAAATATGTAGCAGTTAAATGGGGAAATGCGATAGGCCGTCTCTCGAGTTATTCTCATGCTTTTTCTCAAACAACTTGCCTCTTGCACGGTTCTTGTATGGGTTTTTATCAGTACGTACTAAATGAATCTGACAAGTGGGGATAATAATGGGTATTGTGGGTGCCTCCTGTGCACAGGCTGCATACTCAACAACTGCGATAGCTTGTCTTGTTGCAACAAAGGTGCATCCTCTCGAAGGAACCCAAGAGCCGCTC
Source organism: Centroberyx gerrardi (assembly GCF_048128805.1). Taxonomy (NCBI): domain Eukaryota; kingdom Metazoa; phylum Chordata; class Actinopteri; order Beryciformes; family Berycidae; genus Centroberyx; species Centroberyx gerrardi. The sequence goes on from NC_136002.1 coordinate 9,790,591, forward strand.
TTCCTCATCTTGACTCATCTGTCAGGCATAACAGACCCAGAGAGACAAATATGTACATGCATCATCCTATTTCTAGACCAGCTAAAGACATTACAGCCTAAATTAAGTTAGAGCTCCCCCGCAAACATGTATCCATGTCCAAAAACCCTGATGGGAAGTAATCTTATCTGAACGTGGTGAGGAGGATGATGGCAGTGATTCGATTTCAGGTAATTGATCATGTCCTGTGAATCGTCCTTGTTAGTTATAATGTAAAATGATAATCACGTCATGAGCCAACAGTATAAGCCGCTAACACATTTTTTATGGTCGGTCGGAGTCAAGCCAGATGTCATGATGTTATAGTGCAAGAAAAGACCACCTCTCACATGTTATATATCATATATTAAATTAGATCATTTATTTCTACACATCCATATATTTGTAGTATTTCTAAGGCACAGCATTTGAGAGGCATTTTCCATCCGCTCTGAAATCTGGGCTTCCATTTGAGCATGTGTCGGTTCTGCCAAGTTTGGGCTTTGAATATCACCATCACATTCTAGCTGACAGACAGCCTGTTGCTCCCTCTCTGTCTGTCCGAAGCATGCTGGCCTTCCTACGCCTCCCTTCTGCTGGCAGACGCCACACACAACCTGCAGCCTCACTGCTGACAGATAGGAGATAGGCGACACTCTGCAGAGGATCTCACTGCTCCACTCAATTATGGATTATTATACAAGACTCTTGTATAATATTCTTTCAGGCATTGAAAAGGCTTCCGATGAAATATGCCAGTAATTTTACTTGGTGGCACTGTACTCCACTGGAATTTCAATATGTATGTATATTTTTATCTATTATTCATTTTTAATAAGCCTTCTCATTCGTAATGACAGCCTAGTGTGAGTCAAGGTTCATCTACATCTTTCTGCTCAACATTTTATTCCGTTTGTGTTTTTGAAGTATCATCTTCAGGTTCTTCTTTGTGCTGCCTCTTTTTGTCCCATAAAAGTCCCATTGCCCCTTAACACATCTACAATTTCAGATCAACATTGTAAATAAAATAAATAACTCTTAAGTCACTACTCTAATCCTGGAGATCTTCTTTCATCCTCTGTGTACACAATGTTCACTTCCTGCGCAGAATCAATCTGCGTTCTTATTGGAGGATTAACGGAGAAGAGGAGGAAGTTCATACAGAAGGTTAAGACCTTCGCAGTGTGTGTGATTGTAGTAGCAGCATGAGATTACTGTAACTTTTCATTCTCATGTCCGCACAGATATTGAAAGTACTAGATTAGTCAGGAAGGAAGGGAGGAAGGGGAAAAGTCAGGAAAGGAACAGGAGAAAAGAAAGAAAGAAAGAAAGAAAGAAAGAAAGAAAGAAAGAAAGAAAGAAAGAAAAGAAAAGAAAGAAGAGGTCCTAGAGGGATGGAGATGGAAGGAGCATCTTATCGTCTCTAAGCCTCCTCCAAGGCAGCGGTCTCTCAAGCCCACAACAGCTGGAGGGCTCATTTCAAAACACTGGATTAGGGAACCACTACGCACAGAGCCTGTAAGCTTCCATGACCAAAGAAGGAACACACACACACACACACACACACACACACGCAGTCACACACAGACGCGTGTACACACACACAAAAGTAAACATATGTTCACATCCATATACTGTACACATGTGCATACACATGCCCCCCTGAACACAGACACTCACAGAAACACACACACAACATACCCCCCACCGCCAACACCACTACCGCACGCACACACACACGCATACAAACACACACGTTCAAACACATCAGCATGTGTCACCGGTGGCATGTATGGTGGCCCTTTAGGGACACATCTAAGAGACAGACAGGAAAGGCTAGACAGCTCACCAGCTAAACTGTGGGATTGCTTGGCATTGCCTCATCATTGCAGACTTCTGCCAAAGCTCTTCTCAGCTCCGGTCTTGAAGTATGTCCGGTACACAATTGTACTTGTAGAATACATATTCTAAAGGGCTTGATGTGAATTTGCGGTTTGTAGGGATGGGACGATGTATCGAAATTCACTATATCGAAATGCAAAAATGTGACAATACGTATCATGGGGCAGAAAAATGAATTGCGATATTAGCTCCATTTTATTCTGCTGTAGTAATCACAAATGAGACGGCTTGCCCATCACAATTTCTCAAGCTATCCACCCAAATTATATTATTTACACTTTGTAATGACATTTTTAAATTGTTGTTTACATTCTAGCAAGCACCGTCAGTGTTTGACTTTTATTGATTACAGCGTATCATGATTGTATCGTGTATCGTGAACCCCATACCCCATATCGAATCGTAACATGAGATAAACATATCGTCCCATCCCTAGTGGTCTGTCCAGGCTGAAGGGTGAGAAACTCAGTGACCAATATGGCCACCCACATTAGTGTAACACTACAGAGTATCACACAGTCGAGAGACAGTGGCCACTGTGGCTGTGCTGTATTGAAAGGAACACTCAAGCATAAAGGACCTCTGTCTGCTGGAAAATATAGTCATCACTATAACCAAAACAGAACAGGTTACATTTTTCCATCACCAGCCCAGCAAACTGCACTAACGGCCTCATGTTATCTTCCTTTTAGGGAATATTCCCACAGACGGGGCAGCGTTTGATACAGTCGTTATGTTCCATTATGTTTTCCCCTTGTTTTGTGCTTTTCGACCGTGTTTCCTTACTACTCTCGCCCTGGGCTGAGTACAACACTGTAGTTCTGCAGTCTTCCCCGTGTCTCTGGGCTGATGTTGTGCATGGGTGTGATGCAAATGGGCTGTCCATCTCACTCGGTTTACCAGTCAAGTCTTTCCATTTTTTTTTTCTGTCAACAAACATCTTGTTCTCTCCTGCTCTCTTCTCTAGCCCCGAGCTGCCCCGAGGCACAGCTCAGCAGGGCCAGACGAGCCTGACTGACAGGAACCAGCTAACTAACTACGCTAGCATCCCTTCATGGTAACCAGCTACTGCCCAGAGTTATGCATAATAGAGGAGTGCTGCAAACACTGTCCCATGGCTCCTGTCTTACAGGACTCAAAGACCTATAGATTGCCGTGGGATGTTAACATGTTAGCATTGCCTCTGAATCAGTCAATGTTCCATTCTGAGTCTTTCGCCAACAATGTAGTCTTGTCAAATTGATTCAATTTAGTCAATTAACCAGCGACTAAAATGGCATATGAGTTTCAACAAAAATGTGTCTACTGCAGCTGTTTAATTGTAGTGTAGCTAAATTAGCACTTCATTAATGTGCTGTAGATTCCATTTGCAACATTTCGATATTTCACAAGTTATCAGTTGATCTGGGAGCTGTCTGATGTTTTTGGGAACACTGTCAAGATGGAAAAACAGGCGTGGTGTGGTGTACATTAATGTGCATGTCTGTGATAAATAAATCATGTCTCCAAAGATAAGCATGCATTTGCTGGTCTGTAAGGGTAAATGCATGTCTGTGATTGGATAACATAAAGCATGTTCTTTTTGAGGGTTTTCTTTCTGAAAAAACAGCAACTGTTTTTTAAAGGGAGATGATAATCATCTACCATTTTGGCATATTTTTGTCAATAATAGAATGAAAAAAAAAAAAAAATGAAAGAAAATGATAGCTGGTAGAAAATTTCTATTCATCATTGTCATTGTTACGAAATAAAAAAGGAAGTTTGTCAGTGAGCATAATCCTCATTCATTTAATGACGAGATTAACACTGGAATCGGTCCAAATACACCAAGTGAGCAATATGAGCACCACAAACTTCTTTTCATGAAGTAGACTGACCAGGTGAACCCAGTCGAAAGCTGTGATTCCTGATTTCACTTATTAAATCCACTTTAGCAGTGAATAGAAGGAGATGCAGAACGTAGGAGACAAGTTAAAGAAGGACGTTGAAGATTTGACACAATTGAGACATGGGCTAAGCAAAACGGGTTCAACTCAGCATCCTAATGTTTTGTAGACTCAGTGTAAAATGGACAAAGTAATGGAGAGAGCATGGTGGGGGCAAAGTTACAGAAGGGGAAGGGCAAAGAGCCAGGAGAAGGAATTAGAGACGGTGTGACGAGTGGGCAAAAGTTTGAAGAGAAGAGGAACGGAAGAGGCGGAGGAAGACAAAGGCAAAAGAGAAGGATGCACCATAGGGAGGGAGGGAGGTAGAGAGGAGAGGAATAAATCAAAAGGAAGAAAGAGAGGGGAGAGGGGAGGAGTGAAATGGAGGAGGGAGGATGCGGCTCTGTTTCCAGGGAGGCCTAATTGATAAAGTCACCCCGGGCAGCGCTGGCAGTGCTTGTGGAGTGAAGGGAGGAAACCAGCAGCGCAGCTCCGTTAAAACAGCGCTCTCCTCTCATTCGGGAGCCGAGTGTCAAAACTGCTGTTGATTAATGCATGAGAAAACCATAGAGAGCCTGGAAATCTCTGTGTGTGTGTGTGTGTGTGTGTGTGTGGTGTGTGTGTGCGTGTGTGCGTGCATGACTGCTTACTTACTCACTCAGCGCAAGGTGCAGCCATGATGGCATGGAGAACAAATGGTAGGTGAACGCAACACATACACACACACGCGCACACAGACACACACACACACTCGATCCATGGCTGGCAATTCATTTGCATCACAGGCCTGTGTTTTTATTCATGTGGCTCTTTTATTCATATGCTTTACTTTTATTTCAGTTTCAAACAGATGCCCGTGACGCTGTGATGTGATGAGTCTCTGGCACAGCTTCACTGGGTGGGATGGGGCGAACGCACACACACACACACACACACACACAAACACACACGTTGCTGTTTAACTGTGATGATTGATGATAGAGCAAAGACCTGACCAGAGAAAGACGTGATACACATGTAAGGATGAAATATATCCCCTTTTTTCTGACACTCAAGCTGAATTCTTGAGCAAATTCGCATCCAGTTTCTCTTAAATGCAGCACAACACTGAATGCAGAACAGTCACTTGCTGGGATGGAGCCATGGCGACACATTAAAAACCCTGTCGCTGTTTTGGTTCAAACCTCCTTATTTATTCTTACAAATGATTTTCAGGTTTTCAAACCAGAAGAAAGGATTGAAAACATCGCTGTTTACCCGTTTCATGCACGATTGTCAACTTTTGTGAGCTGCATGCCGTGGCATTTTCAAATTTGCCAACACACACAGGCACAAATGCTGATCACACACGATCATTTTTTCTGAGCGTGGGACCACATAAGGAAGAGCGAGAGGGAGCGATCGAGCGTAAAATCACGCGTCTCCTGCTCCAGGCGTGACAGTTGGCAGCTCTGATCGCATTTCATGTTTTACCGGCATCCTTTCAGAATCCCACATCCCGTTCGAAACACCTCGTGCAGCCGCCGCCGCGTCTCATAACCTCTGGACTCGCTGCGGCAAGACCAAAGCGCTCTCCAAGACCGTGAAAGTAAGCGCAAAGCATGAACGCCTCTACACATGGATTCACGCATGTGCACCTACACCTGTGCCCACACACACATATAAACAGCTATGTGTTTTGCCGAAGACCCAGTGGCTTCGTAGCGAGCTGCGTCCATGTAAAGGACCCTGTGATGTTGCCGCTGCCCACGAGGCACCGGGGCGGACCGACGAGCGAGCGGGCGAAGACATCCGTGTGAAACTCAGGTGGTATAATTGTGTACCCAGCTGCTCGCTGGAACCTCATCAAGCACCATGCTCAAAGCACTGAATAAAAAAAAACAACAAACCAACCCAGTTTCCTTCCTGAAATGCCACTCAATTACTGTACGCCGCTTTAATGGTGTTCGACTGAAGGATTCCATACACCTTTTTCTAACGGTTGTTTTTTTCTACACACTTTGGCAAGCACTCTTCCACTTTCTGAAAAGTTTAAGCTACTTTTTGTCTCTCCTTGGTGTCACACATAAGCAAGCATTGTACTTTTGTGCAACTTTCCCTATTGCGTTAAATCTTTTGAATAACCGCTCCTGCTACTGTACATCTGAGTGTGATAACAAAGCTATTTAATTCTTCGCACACTACTGTACATAAGGCTCTTATATAAGAGGAAGTTACACATCAGAGTAAACAAGCAGAGTCTTCTGGACAGGCCTGTTTATAACCACAGACCATAGGGAGCACATTAGAAAAGGTCCTCATTCATATTTCACACAGAAGCAAATGTTGGTCCTCTCCTCCACTGTGTACAGAGCACACAACCTCTGCTTACAAGAAAACCAGATGAGCTAAAGCCGTGGAAAGTCTTTAGCTTCTGCCTGTTTTGCATGCACTGTCCTTGTTGAAAGGTTGCAGACTTTGTGCATAACTGCATGATCGGAACTACTGAATACAACACACAAACACAAAACCGCAATATGCATCAGGTTGAGGAATCAATCTTTGAAAGGTTAGGAACTTGTGCAGGTTAATCTCTTTGGCTGGGAAAACTCAGTGGTTCCCTCTCATTTGGGGAGGAATTAGGGGGTTACTCTCATTTGCAGATGGACTTCGACCGGTCAAAGGAAACTCAAGTGATGATGTCAGCTGAACGTCTGCCTGAAGTTTTGCTCACATGACTCTCCCCGTTTAATCCTCTCCTCTCCTCCCTCCCTCTCTCCATCCTTCCCTCCTCAGCCTCACCCAATGAAAGAGCCTTAAAAACCTCTTGCTCATCCTCCCCCTCATCCCCTGCCCCGCCCATCCTGGTTGACCTATTAGCCACAACAGCCAACTCCCTAACAGGGCCCACTGACTAGCCTACATAGCTTAATACTGTCCTGCTAAACTGGACTGACTAGCCCAGCTTAATGCGCTCCTAATGCATTACTACTGTAAACACCAGGCCACATAGCCCACATACAGTTTATAGTAAATCAATGCAATCATAGCATGTAGCACTGCTCACACTATTCACTTTTAGCCTGGCTCGTAAACCATAGTAAATTCATAGTATAAATCATAGTAAGTAATACCAAAGTGATGTTATATTAAGATAGTTACATAAAGATATTTAAGGGCAAAAAAACAAAAATGAATGCTTTTCTGAAAATATAATTGATGTTCATTTATATTGGTGGTTGCCTTATGATGATGATTGACTTGGGGTCATAGTTTTATTTACCACTGCCGCTACATCAATGCTTATGATACCACGTGTAAATGAGCTTACACATCTAAAACTGGCTTTGTGTTGTATACAAACAAGCATGGGCACATAAATAAAGTAGCACCACATGCCACAGAAATTAACAGGAGAAATAATTGAATTATCCTGATTTTTGACGGTAAGTGGATGCAATCGTCAATTTGGGGGTGTAACAGAAAAGTAATATAACGAGTAGTGTTATGAATTACGGAATTAGTAATGAGCGCAAGACTGATTACTAATGCAAACGAACCGGGGGAAGCTATAGAGAACAAGCTAGCGGGCTATCAAACAAAGCAGCGGGCCAGGCTGCACGCACTGAGTGAGTGAGCAGAAAGTTAAAGTAGGCCACTGCCCCTCGTGCACAGATAAGCCTGGGCACTGGAAGACTACCGCTAAAGCAGCAAACAGATGGCTCTGCACATGCAGCCCTGGACACAGCTACACACACACACACACACACACACACACACGTCCAAAAACATGCACTCAAGCACCAACTTCACTAGAATACACTAATCACAAATACACAACTCTAATCTGAAACACTGTTCATATGTTCACATGGTCACAAATACTGCATACGGCAAAAAATACACCGCTTTGCATGTTGTCGCTGCTTGTAGCCCTGTATACTGTTTCAAAAGGCAGCTGAAGCCTCGGACCTGGATTTCCCCAAAGAAACAGCCTCTGTTCCCGTCAGCCGCCAGCCACCAAGCAGCCTCCATACCGTCTGTGTGTGTAGTAACTCCGCTCCCTGGCAGACTTGCTTGTTTGGCAAACCTGTCACAGTGTCTGCACGTAAATCTAACATCCTGGCAAGCATACTGATCTGCCAGTAAGATGACATGATTGGCAAGGGGCTCTGTTTTGCTATTTGGCAGCTGCCATCCCAAAGTCCCTTTTAACTGGGTGACAACGGCCCGCGTTCGACGGATGCCGAAGACGTCAAAAATGAAGCAGCATTAGGCAGAGTCTCGTTGTCTGGTAGGTATTGAAGGAATAGCTGGTATAGGAATAGCAGTTGGTGGGATAAGGGGTGTAAACATAGCAAACCCAAACCAAACCGACTCACAGTGCCTTAACTCAGCTTGGATAAGAGGAATAGTGTGTCTCCAAAATCATCAATATCATACTGTAGATACCACTTTGAACCCACTGAGAAAACCACTGTGTTGTAGAAAACCAGCATAGTTTCCCTCTCTGTGCTGCGTGTCTGCAGGTACGACTAGACCTCTGGCACTCTCTCCACTGTCTGCAGGCCACAGGTTACCGGCAAATACAGTCTAAGCTTCTCAGTCAGCCAGTCATTGACTCACACAGCCAGCCAGCAGATAATACTAGAGGGCTATTCCTGGAAGCAGCGTTTAGCCTCAGGTAACCTTGTCTGAGGCCCCTTAGTTAGTAATTGGCCTGCAGGCACAGATTGCCCTCTCTTTGATTGTCTTTCTCCTCTTTGTTCCCTTTTCCACTTATTTTTTTGTTCCTCTCCCTCTCTTTCCCTCTCTCTCTCTCTCTCTCCCTCCCTCTCTCTCTCTCTGTAGGACACTTGGGAGCCACAGTGTTTCTGCAGGTGACTTGGTCAGTACAGCGCTCCAGGAATGAGGGGCCGATAATGATTTATCGTCCATTTGAGTCCCTCTGTGACTTACCTTCAGAATGAACTCTAGTTCAACTCAGTGCAACTGACTTATATATACTGTACTGTACTACTGGAGGAAAGTCGAGAGCAAGGCTGAAATGTGCACCTGGAGTTGTGCTGTGGCAAAGACCTGTGCTGTATTTGATTTGAGATATTTTAAACTGGGTGAAGTTAATTATAAGTTGTGGTAGTGCTTCAAATGTATATAGGCTATCGTCTATCTTTGTTTCTTAACCCCTATATAGTCAGGGGAAAGTCTACAACTAAGGACAAAGAATAACCATTAAACCAATAAACAGTTAAACCAATAATAACCAATAGGAGGTAGCTATAGTAGTAGTAGCAATAGTAGTAGTAGATGTGAAATAGTGAAGTCATGTTGTTGTTCTTGTCTGAATTCATGTCTAAGTGAACTGATTACACCCTGGGACCGTGAGCATATAGTACCTGTGCATTTCATATACAATACATAAGGGTGTTCCATTTGTGAGGCAACATATATACAAAGCAACTGAGAACTGTGTAATGTAAGAGCGGAATAGTAAGGGGCTGCTGCCTAGGCACATTCAGATAGAGAGAGAGAGAGAGAGAGAGAGAGAGAGGCTGGCTCTGAGTGCACAGTATGTGAAAATCGGGGCAAAGTAGGGGCAGAGGGGGGCATGTGTTAACTCAAGCAAGGAGAGAGGAGAAGGAAACACATGAGGGTGGGAGAGCGTACGATGCATGAGTGTCAGAATAAGGTCGGAATAAGCATTTTCCAGTTGACGCAATCCATTACTTTTGCTTAATTATAGAAACTTAGACTGTTAGTTGATAAACATGTCAGCCTGATATCTGTCAGCCAGGTATCAGTGCATCCCTAAAGCCTAGCAACATAGTGCTAGAGCAGGCAGGATGCCTCAGCAGTCCTGAATGGATGTGTTTTCTAAGGACAGCATGTCTGTCAGTCAGCCAGACAGGAGGAGAGGCTGTCAGGGGACGGCAGGGAACAGAGGGAGTGTGTTAGAGCCACACCACAGCACAACTAAGGCCGTTTCCCCACAGGAGCTGCCGCTACTTCCTACTTCAACATCTCTCTTAGGGATACGCATCAAAATTGTTTTAGCAATGTCAAAATGCTGTCCTTCCTGACCTTTCTCTTCACTTTCTTTCTTTCCTTCCTTCTTTCCTTTCTTTCTTTCTCCATGTCATCTGTCTTTCCCTCATTCTCCATGACTTGTCGAAATAACAAACATACAAAACACACACACACACTATGTAAGATTAGTACTGTCAAACTTGTGCTATATTTGAAGGAAAGGTTTGCGAAGCCGTTGACTACACTTCACCAGCTGTCACACTCCCACACACACACACACACACACACACACACACACACACACCAGTCCTCTGAGACACCACCACAGTCACAGCCAGCCTCGCACACACACAACTTTTTGCTCCACATGTCTCCGGTTCAAAGGTTAGAGTTTGCGATCTCCCTGTGGACAACTGCTCTCAGCTGACTCCGCCGTGACGTACGACCCACCAAGTGATGCATGTTGTTGTTTAGAAAACAAGTAACAACAACTATTGATTTCTCCCCCATCCTATCTAGTAATGCCGTTTATAGATCAACCTGGTCCTCTTTTGATTAAACATTTTTTTGGAAACCTATTTCCTATTTGAAAGAGCAACAACTGGATCCTTCCAAAACAGAAATTTCCCATTTCCAGTTTTGCATAAACAACTGCTTTAACAGTGAATACTGCATTGATACACAGATGCCCTTTTGCACTGGCATAATGCACATATCAAGGATGCAACATAAAGATACATATCCTATTATACTATTTATTACATGACTGGTCATACATAATTATTTCCCTATATTTCCCTTTATTACCCAAGCTCAGCCTTGTCCTGTTCAATCTATTATGACATCACAAAGAGGTATGGAACTCTATAGATGCCCTTTGTAATAGCACAAATACAAAATATCCCATGGTTACCTGAGCATGTTATGTGAGTGCTTATACTTTCAAATGGAAATACACTCATGTGGACCAACATCAGTCAACGAAACACCAGACCCAAACAGGTAATTGTAATAGAATTGTACTGGCATCACCATCACATTCTTTTCTTTAATTTCTGTATCAAACAAGCTCTGATCTATCTCTACTAATCAGGTAGAAAGAATAACTCTGAGGTAAATTTAAAATAGTAATTTGGGAATAAATCAGAAAGTGCTTCTGCCTGGGGAGTTTTGGTCTTTTGGCCCCAATCCCTTTGATGTGTGCTTCTGTCTAGATGTCGACCGGCACGGTGATGGTTTTAAACTCATTCTGCTCTTGGAATGTCGGTGTGGGTCGAACGCTGGCTCAGCAAACACTGGGAACACCAGGCTACATTCTCATTCTGCACGCTGGTCAAATTTACATCCCATTTCATTCAGAGTAAACTTTACTGTACTTACACACCGCTTGGCATGGGCGTGTGCATATTAGCACACACACGCACACACAAGCGCGTGCACACACACACACACACACACACACACACACACACACACACACAACACCCTCTATCATTCTTCTAGTATTCAGCAAAAAGCAGCTCTAAAAAAAATCAACACAAACACGCTGAGTCTGCGCTCTTCGGGGGGCTGTTTCCTGCACAGCATAGAAACCACGAACTCAAGAGAACCGAACAGTGATTACTGTAAAGACGAAGTTTTCTTACATACTGATCAGTCAAAAGCAAGGCCTTGAGCATTTGACCATCTAAGATTTTAGCATATTCATATGAATATGCGAAATATGGTATATCAAGAGCCTGATCTGAAAAGGAGACATCCACCATTTGGAAAATGTGACAATTAACTTTGTTGGTAGAGTAAAACTGACAAAAAGTGACAAAATACTAATATTTATACGTAATTATTTCACTCAAAATGAATATATAGAGTTTTAGGATGAAATTGTTCATATGATCTTGAAGAGTTGATGGGAATGTAGATGGAAAACTGACTTTTTGGAACTTTATAAATGCTTCAAAACTGAAAATACAAGTCTGGTTTAATCTACATTTTACAAACACTGTACAGCCGCAAAATACATGTAAAACTGTCACATACTTTCGGTCTTGTATCATTTTTCAGTGTGAAGAAAAGGCCTTAAATCCAATAAATCACTACATAAACAAAGTCAGTGGCAGGGCGATAGTGTTTCAACAGGGATGATATACTGCAACAAGATAAGATAAAACCTTAATGATCAACAAAAGAATACGATATAGATAAAAAAACAACAAATAGAACAAGATATTATTAAATGGAACATAATAAGATAATACAACAGATAAACCTTATTGAGGATAACCCAATAAATGGAACAAATTTCAGATAAACATCAAGATACAGAGTCTTCATTATGCTCATACAGAGCTCTGACTGGCTTGAAAGAATTCCTGCAATGTTGACTATTGACAGATTAACAGACGATTGCTGTTAACAGACCTACAAATTTACAGTCCAGTGCGAGGGTATAAACTGTTGGCTCTCCACATTATTACAGCAGATTTAAAGAGCAGAGGTTCAAGGGTGCATTGTTTCCTGTTAAACATTATGCAATAATGAATTGGACTGTTTGTCCTCAGTGTCCTCAGTGCTTCCTTCTATGTTTCACCCCACTACTGGCTTTGTTTGTGTTTTGATTTGATTTCAGATATTTTGACTCGAATTGATAGACTGAGTTGTTTGATTCAAGTGCTGAATGTATGACAGCTGAGCATGAGTTTACATGCATTTTGGGTCTGTAAAAGCTTCACTTACATCGGTATGCAAGCAAACCTGTGTCCAAGACAAACTCTTCAAGAATCTATGTGAATATATTTCAAGTTATGTTTCCAAATAAATTCTGGAGCTCTTCTTAAAGCCTGGATGGTGGCTGGTGAAAGCAGAAAGGGCTAATAGTGTATGCCATGCTTCTTGCTATGTAACATTATTATGGGACTCTTAGCTCCACCAAATAGACGGCACTATGAGACACCGAAGTCGCTGAATGAGATTCAGAAGGTAGTACTCATCAATTTGTAGTCCCATTGAGAGTTCAGAGGTGCAGCACTGTGGGTTTTGTAGTTCCTGTAGCCAGCGCGGCAGCACTTCGGGAGTTAGTTAATGCTGTTGTCAGTCTGTGACCTCTTCCTCGGTAACAGGCGCCTCATAAGCCTGTGTACATGTGTGTGTGAGTGTGTGTGTGTGTGTGCGTGTGCGTGCATTTGTGTGTTTGACGGAGCAGAGCCCCAATGCCGAGCACATCTGCTCCGGACGCCCCTGGCACTGCCATATGGCTGGCAAACACGCCTCCTACTCCTCCTCCGCAGAGAGAGAGAGAAAGAGAGAGCTTGGAGTGAAAAGAGAAAATGAGTGAAAATGAATGTGCGTGCATGACAGAGAAAAGTGAGCGCGAGGGAAGAAAGGCAGAAGAGAGTAACAGCTGATGAGTGAGGAGCAGCACGTGCCTCCCATTACGCTCAGCTGACGGAGCCACTCCACTCCCAAACACACTAATGTCTTGAACACTCCAACAAAACTGTTTTCTACTATCTGCACCGGGCCAAATCAAATACTGCTTGCGTAATACTTCTTAGTGACAGTTTTTACCTGCTTGGAGTGCTAGATGAGTGGGGATTACCACATCAGGACAAATCAAACGGTGTTACAGCATCATTGTCAAGTGAAAACCTAAAACGTAACTCCAATTTTGGTGATTTTCACGTTTTAACTTCAACTAAAGAATTACATGGTCTTCTATGGGTCGAGAGAATTCTGCGACCTTTGGGTTTATGAAACCCTTTCAAAACCTATTGGATAAACTGAAAAATACATTGTCACCAAGCTAAAACAAGGCTGTTTTCTTCGTTTATGAAATGTTGACACTTTGGAGATACAAGGTTTTAACCCAACAACAGCGATAGCTAAGTTATTCTTAAAGTATCCTAAATTTACTATCAAATACTTGCCAGTGATTGCCTGAACTTACTGCTGCTCACTGTATGATCCTAAGCAGCAAACTTAAAACAAACACTAACCATGCCTTCACACTGGGAGCAACACGATCAACAAGTCACCAGAAGTCCATTCATTTCCTATACAGCTGAGTGAGCAGGGAAGCTCTGCCGATGTGTTGACAGTCAATAAGTTTGTTGTCTGAGGAAAAGTTGGCCACAGCTGAACTTTCACAGTCATCGGCTGTCAACAGCCAATTACATTTCCACACTTCCTTGTTTCCCTACTGATGTGATTTTGTCCCATGACAAATAGTTCCGCCTGGCAAGTGCAAAATGGAGGAGAAGTTGATTACAGCCATTCAAAGCTTCCCAGTTCTCTACAACTTTTAATTGAAAGACTACAGAAATAAAGTCTCAAAAACGATGCTTGGAGATCGGTTGCATCCATCGTTGCGGTTGATGTTAAGCTCTGAGGTCATTGTACTGAGTTTTTCTGTTCATTTTCAATTAATGCTACCTAATTAGTATTTGCCAGCTATCGGTGTTACCGCATTAAAACGATGCAACATTATAAGAAGCAATACCAGAGCAGCAAAAAATACACGATTTGCCTGTTCGAAACTTTGTAGCTAATGAGATGCAATCATAATTCCTTTTATTATTATTCGATCCAGATCTTCTCTGTGCCGAATACAAATTATTAAGGCATTGTGTGCATCCATACTGTAAATACAACACTCCCATCCCCCAGCCCCTCAGAGGATACCATATGCACACATACAAATACCAGACAAACACACACCATACAGTGCAAACTATTAATTTAGCTTTGGAGCGTTTCAAAGGCAGGAGCATGTATTGACGTTCAGGCCTCGCTCGTATCTGACGCGTGGATCTTTTTGAGCAAGATGTACAGTATCAAAGGCACCGGGATGTGCTCCTCACTCTTCCTCTCGCCCTCCTCCCCCCTCCCCCCTCCCTCATCCTCTCCGCCCTCCTTTCTCATATTCATCCTCTTCTCCTCTCTCATCTCCCCACTTCTGCCCACCCCTCTTCCTCCCCCCTATCTCTTCTTATCTGCACCAACTTGCTCTCTCGCTTTCCTCTTCTTTCTTTCCTCCTCCTCTTCTCTCCCCCCCCTTCTCCTCTCCTCTCCTCTCCTCTGCTGCCCGGGGCTTGTGATGAAGGCTGTGTTGATATGAGGAAATCAATACCTCCACTACAACTGCTGTCGAGGGGCAGGTCAGAGACTTGGAGGGGTGGGGGAGGTGGGTGAGGGGGGGTACGTTGCTGTATATACGCAAGCCCATTGATCTTCCCTGTGTGTGTGTCTGTGTGTGTGTGTGTGCGTGTGTGTGTGTGTGTGTGTGTGTGTGTGTGTGGGTGTATGAGGGTCCGCTGAGGCTCCTCAGGAAGGGCCTGACTGACAGGCAGTGAGTTGGTTCTGGGCCTGAGAGAGGGAATGTGTGTGTGTGTGTGTGTGTGTGTGAGCAAACACACTGTATGAGTGCCTTGTTGTTTTTTTTTTATATTTTTGATCATAAATGGACTAGAGAGGGCCTTCCAGTTAGAACGCAGGAGGTGAGGCTTAGCTCGATCCAGCGGTTGGAGATAGGAGCTATTGTACATTATCCCTCTATGATCCATCTCTCACTCCCCCCCCCCCCCCCCCCCCCCCCCTCTCTCTCTCTCTCTCTAGCTCTGTCACTTTCCGCCTCTCTCTCTATATCCCTATATCCCACCTGTGAAGGAAAATCCATACGATCCAGACAGCGAGACCGTAGGTATTATTAATGGGGCTTAACATCTATCTAAGGGGGGTTAAAATGTTGAAGGCTTGATATGTTAGCCTAAACATTTTTGGTCAAAGCAGCGAGAAATGGTGTTGTGACAGAAATAGCAAATCTGGCCCCCGGTTCAATACAGCTGAATGTCTGGTTCACGCTGATGGAAGAGGCCAGTGGAAAGCTAATTGGTTGTTCCTAACAAGACTTTACCATTACCACACATGTTGATGATTTGTGTATGTGGGATTGCCACTGTGATGTTGCTCCATCAGTGTTCTTTGAGACGTCAATGCTGTGTGCCAGAGTCCAAACTGGGTGCAAGTTCAGTGGAATCAATGAGAGTTAATAGTACACACTGTCTCTAGACGGGCAGGCCTCGTCTTTGACATTCTTTGTTTCAATCCATCTACTTCGCTCCCGCCCTGTGTGAGGACACGCGCACGCACACACACACACACACATATACACACACACGCACACACACACACACAGAACACACCCCTCAATAATCAGTTGAGCTATTCACATCGCTCTCTGCTCGGGGCTAAACGCAGAATGAACGCATTCATCACGTAATTACTGTGGAGGCAGTCACACACTTCATCGGTCTATTCCTGTCTCCAAGAGCCCCAGAGAGAACACTGAACGCATAAGATTTCCAAAAGATATTATGAGATTTTTATACCTCCGTCTAAGGAAAGTCGGGAAAAAGACGAACACCACAGAACAGGAATTACGCAGCATCAAAGTGCCATCTTGACTAATTCACACATCCACTCTCAAGCCCGTATGGCTGAAAGAAGAGAATTCAGGGAGCGGCGGATGCGAGAATGATTGAATAGGCTGATAAATCTTTAAAGCCTCTCTCATCCCAAGAAATATCTTCAAAAATACAACCTTTTTCCTCACAGAGACGATAAGTGGCAATTCAGAGAGGCATCAGTCTGAAATCAGAGGGGGTGAGAGAGCCGTAAAACCAGAGGTGTCTGCGAGGGATATGATGATATAAAGGGAGAGATATAAAAGGTGAAGCCTTAATGTCGGGTGATGTATGGCGCGAGGGGTGAGCGGGCCGAAGGCGCCCATCGGGTGAGCGGTGGAAATCAATGGCGGTGTGAAAGACGCGCAGCGGTGAACGTCATGTTGGATCTCGGAACGCGAAGGAAGCTCATGGCTGCCTAATAAAACACAGTGATTAGTGGCAGAGGGGCTGACCGCAGATATTGGCGGATATAAACTGTGTCTCTATATGATCTTACTGTAAAAGGGTTTAATAGAGACCGGGAAGAATATAAATACATATGTCTGTTTACTCTGAAATACAGTTGATCTCTTCCTCTCTCAACCTCTGTCTCGCAGATAAACTTACTTCTAATATTTACTGTGTATTCTCATTTTATTGTGATTTTAATGAGCGTACCTTCCAGCGATTTTTGTGTTTTTTCCTTCTGTCTGTCAATTGGTTATTTGTTGTAGGCCTATATGTTATCGTTAGTACTAGTAGTAGTAGTAGTAGTAGTAGTAGTAGTAAGGGTGTGACAGCAGAAAGAGTTTGTGAGAAAAAGAGGGGGGGACTTTAGATTGAGAGACAGATAGAAAGAGCAGAGAGGCAGACAGCTGACGTATGAATGTTGCGTGAGAAAGGTGAAGCACAAGTACGAGAAAGAGCTGAATCAAGCAGGATGGGGATGGGGTGAGAGATGGCACAGAGACATGGGGAGAGGTAGAGAGGAGGGAGGGAAGAACCCAGGAGAGGAGAGGAGAGGGGAGGGGAGGAGAGAAGAGGAGAGGAGGGGAGAGGAGAGGAGAGGAGGGGAGAGGAGAGGAGATAGAGCTTGAGGGCCAAACACAGGTGAGATTACAAGTGGAGATACTTTGCATATCCACGCAGAGTAAATCCTCTCCAAAAATCACCTGTACAGTAAACAGTAATGATACTTAACGAAATGAAACGTGAAACAACCAATGATTATGAATTTTATCCCACAGTATACTAACAGTAACTACTTTATCATTATGATAGATCTTATTCATGCACTTCATTGTCTTTTTGATCTCATTCATAGTCTTGACTGCCTTCTATAAATTCTCATTTATACGTTTAATTTTAACACTTCCTTTTTGTTTGACTTCTTACTTAAAAAACAGCAATTGAATGGTGCAGAATGTATTGTTTGAACCCCCCACCCCCCCCCACCCCCACCCCCCTCCCTCTGGGGCCATAAGTCATGACACAAACGGCCCCGTTGGCGTTGAGCGAAAATTACAAATTAAGACATAAGACGTTTATTGATCAAATCATTGACTAAATCCCTTGAGTGACGAGGCATTTTCATTATGTACCGCGGCTGTTAATAGCCTCAGAAAAAAAAAACAGAATAGCGCCATATTGTTCTACTGCTTTTTTCCCTCTCTGTGGAACAGCTCGCACATCAGGGGGTAGCGCGGGTGGTATCGCTGTGTGAAATTTTACGCCGGGGCCAATGAAAGCTTTTTCGTCACAGCGTCATTTGCATTCAAATTAATTCCATCAAAAAGCAAAAGCTGAATGTTCAATGAGCGGAGAGTGGGGCTAGCTGTCATCACCCTCTTCTCTGGAGAGAGGAGAGCAGAGAGAGAGAGAGAGAGAGAGAAAGAGAGAGCGAGAGAAGCGGGGGATATAGTGAAAGTGAGGTAAGGTGAGAGTGAAAGTAGCCTCTGAATTTAGCATTTCAAAGACATGATTGGCACGTGGAAAAAGGAAATTAATCACAACTAACACACACTGTGGCCATCTGCACACCATTGAAATAAAGCCTATATATCCATCGTTCATCGACCGCTGCTACTTGGCTTGCACCAGAACAATCATCACTATTGATCCATCTGAATCAATAACACAGCTTTAAACTGAGCCAGTGCCATCTCACTCACAGCTTTGCGGCGGGGCAGGGCCGCCCGGCAGCTCGCCTGCGGCGGCATAATTGTGTAGCATGTCAAAAACACTAATAAATAAATCAGTGATTACTTCCCTTTGTGAAGTGCTGCACCCCCATTATTGAATATTCATGTAGGTAAATACATTCATGCCATCCTCTCTCCTGGGTTTTGCAGTATTCTTTTTTTTTTTCTTCTTTTTTTTCTGTAGTTTTAAAGCCAGCGTCCCTCCCACTGCGCGGGGAGGCACACAACAAAAATGCTTTGAAAAGACATTTCCTGACATGAGTGCTCTTTATGTGTTTATGCACCATACATCTGGACATGTAAGTGAATGTTTTTTTACCCAGAAATTTTCAAACGCAGCAATTTTGATGTTAAAATGATTATGATTTTGACCCTCAGTGATCAATTTCAAACAGAAATTCAAAGCTGATTGCTATTGACAGAGCGCTATTGATTCTTGGCCCCCTGGGGCCTTTATCCGTGTAGCGTGACACACACAGTGTCATTTCCCACTCCATTGTTTCTGTAATATCTCAGTGGCACGGGGACGAGAATAATACCATCTCTTTGTCCTGCTCGTCTCTATTATCTCTTTCTACATTGCTAACACACTCTCTCCCTTTGTCTCTCTTGCTGCTTCGCTCTCTCTCTCTCTCCCACTCCCTTTCTCCCTCCCTCTCTGTCTCTGATACCTTGATTGCATGAGGATGTACAGTATGTTACAGCTTCTCTTATTCTCTCTCTCTCTCTCTCCCTTCTCACTTACATTTTGCTTACATAGGGGGGATCCGATATCAGTGTATGTTACGTGTGTCTGTGTGGTCCCAGTTTAACGTATGAGAGGCCACACGTACACAAACACACACACACACACACACACACACACACACACACACACACACACGCATGTACACACACCATTGATGGCAACTTAGCCCGCGTGATTACTGTGACTCTAAGCTGCTTAGGGGTTCTGTCCCATCTGGCTCTGGTGTTTGCGGCATCATTCCCCCCCACCCCGCACCCATCACCCCTTTCTCCCCTCCCCCCTCCCTTTTCACCCCCCCCCATCCACTCTCCCCATACACACACACACACACAGACACACACACAGAGGGAGAACAGAGGCGGAGCAAAAGGGACGATAATCCGGCGTAATCTGGGTTTACCAACTATTAGGGCTCCGCAGTGTTTTCTTACGTAATCTAATCATCCGTAGAAACGTGCAGTCATCCACCGGAGTGTGTCTGTGTGTGCCTGTGTGTGTGTGTGTGTGTGTGTGTGTGTGTGTCTGTGTTCCAAGTGGAAGCCGGAAGGGATGCCTCCTCATGCCACCTGGACCATGTGGGAGAAAACACACACACACGCGCGCACACAAAAGAAAATCTTGACCATGTGGGCGAATAGACACACACACACACACACACACACACACACACACACACACACACACACACACACACAAACCCTTTACAGACATACACACAGATACAGATATATGCACACACAATATGCATACAACCAATGTTTAAATAAAACAATTAATCCCCTCTCTCTCTTCCACACACACACACACACACACACACACAGTACATGTGGTCAGGAAAGGCTATAGTTTTCAGTGCAACATTCACAACGCTCAGGCTCCAGCTGCTCAAATAGGTCTACTGCCTTCTTGTCATGGAGTAAGCACAGAGAGAGATCCACAGAAAAAGAAAACAAACACACAAAAGATTCACCACTGAACATAACAGTATCTGTTGACTTTTCAGTCAAAAACTATGTAGAAAAAGATGAGGACATTGCAGTTTTCGAGCAGCAAATGCAGCTCTCAGTATTGAATAATTCCACAGTATCCTATCTTCAGCGTTATGAACTTTTTATCCATCATCATACATCATATATATTCTTCAGACATAGATGTAGAGTGGGGGAAATGGAGAGGGGGAGAGAGAGAGAGAGAGAGAGAGAGCGATGGAAGGTAAAGGAGCATGAAGCATGCTGGACATGAAAGAGCTGGTTAATGTTTTTGCTTTAGATTATGGATGAGGCACAAATTGATATTGTAAAGTTAACTCCACTAAGTAACTGTAGGCAAGAGTCATCAGGGTTAGAGTATCACGCGAGTGCGCTATATGCTTAAGCTAAATACCTTCAGAGAAAATGAGTTATGCCATAGGCCGATATGCTAGGCTAAGCTTTAAGACATGTAAATGTTGCATGTGTAATCTCATTTATATCACAAGTCAATGTTATCTTGCACTGTGTTCTGCATTCTCCGCCCAGAAGATATGAGTTAAAACAGATTATGAATACAATGCGTAGTTTCGTGCTGCAGCCCTCTGACATATGGATGAAAGGGATTACGCCTATACACACTGCATCATGCAGCGCTGGTTTGGGATATAGTGCATAAAGTCTGCACACAGCCTCTCAGAAGATCCAGGGATGATACAGACATGCACGCACATACAAATCCACAAAATATTTTTCCGTCTGTTGCAGAGAAAGTACCACTGTCTCGCTGCACTTTACACAGATGATCCCGCGAGGATTTTTCCACATCATGACTTCTTAAGGGAATAAAAAAGAACACAAGGGTCACCATTAGTTCCTCTGACTCTCAAAGGGAGACGGAGAGCTACTTTGGCAGATATATATGGATGTAAGTCAAACATTTACGCGCATTCGGAGCAATATTCCTCTTCAGTCGGCGCTCTGCGTTAAAACTTGGCAGTCCATCTTGACTCGACTTTAAAGCTTTCTGCTGCACTTTTACTCCGAGGACCTCCAGAGGATTTCCCAACATGACTATTACAGATTCTATTTCAGTGAGAGATGTCATTGGGTTTTCTTGTTTTCTCTGCACTTTCTGTCTGCCTCACTGGCTATGTTGACTTGTCTTTTCTACGCCTCTCTGCCCGCCGCTCTCTCACTCACACACACATACATGCGCTCCCACAAACAAGAATCAACCCACTTACACACACACACCTTTTGAAAACACCTACTGAAAGAGGTATGAGTTTGACCGAGTCTCAACCCTCATCTTAACCGAAGTTGTTTTGCGGTTTCGACACACGTGGGCCGGTGTGAAAGGGCTGAGTGGAGCTGCCCTTTTGCAGAGAGTGTGTGTGAGAGGCCAGATTGCCTGACTAGTGCTACAGTTAAAAGAAAATAGAGAGAGAGAGGGAGAAACAGAGAGAGAGAGAGAGGGAGCAGGCATTTATCTGGTATTCACTGTCCCTCGTCCATCTGTGGTCCCAGTCGAGATAACAATCAGAGTAGCTGCTGAATAGCTAAATCATTTCCAATCCCTTTCTCAGCTCCTCCTCAGCGACGATGACATGGGCTGCTGCCTCAATAAGGGAAAAAAAATAAAACACAGAAGAGCAGGAGGATGAAGAGGGCCTTCCACGAGAGAGAGAGAGAGAGAGAGAGAGAGAGAGATGGTGGGAGGGTGGGGAGAAAGAGAAGCAGGGAGAGCATGAGAGGAAGGAGGGGAGGTAGAGAAAATGTGGGGGGTAAAAAAGAGTGAATTAGAGAGAGAGAGATAGAGAGATAGAAAGCATAGATGAGGCAGCCATCATGTTCAGAGAGGCTCACATTATGAATGATTCATGGGTTCATCTGTAATGGTATTTGAAGAACTTTCGATTTTTTAACTGGATCACTTCACATCCCAACCACTCGCCAGTTGATATTTCATATAAGGGGAGAGAGCTACGTCTATCTGTCTTTAAATAGCCAGATTTTAATATACGCATAATGCCGAAACATTATTTCAGTCGCATGGCGCAGAGCTAATTTGATCGCTAACCTTGGAATATGAATTCAGTCGTGTGAATGGATATGCCGCGACCCTCGGAATAAATGTCACATGGGGCCCTTCATGGGAATATTTACATAGGCTCATCTGAATATGATCACATTAGAGTATCAGGGACTGGGGAAGAGTGATAGCGGGTGATCATTGTGTGCTACAGTAAATTCTAATGTTGATTGAATAGCAGTGATAACGCGCCGCACCATAATATGCTGTTGTTAGACGAAGAACAGGATTCATTGTTGGGGGGAGACGCAGGCACAGAGACAGATAGGCAAACGGCAGGCACACACACACACACACACACACACACACACACAAATGTAGAGTCTCTGTTGGCTAATCTACTGTACATTCATTATGAGTGGGAATGGAGACAATGGGAATAAACCCAGGACAGTATGTGTTGCGAGGGCCAACGTTATCACCATTCACCACTCTCAACAAGGGGAGGCATGAAGAAATCTTGGCTGCTACGCTCTACTGTATCCGAGCCTGTCCTTTGGGATCCTTCAGTATAATATGAGAAGAAGAAGAAGTTAGTCAGGGTATGTTGTTCATTGTTGTTCATTTCACCCTCTGGTACCAAAGCGTACCCTTACTCCACTGTCCCTCGCTGCTCTCTCATCGCTATTCACACTGGTCCCATGTGGAACACCTAATGAAGTCGTGATTACTTAGCCGTCTGCAGACCGAACGATTAACAAACAATGAGAAAACCAATCAGGCGAGCGACGTGGGAGGCTGCGCCCGGTAAATTATAGACTTGTGAGAGGTGACAGTGACACAGAGGAAATCTACTGGCGTGAGGCGTGCCGCTGCGCCCGTTGCTGCCGCCGCAGTCGATGTAATGGGCCTCCATATGGCTCCGCGGAATCAATGAAAGATCATTGTGGATTCCTCCCAGCGCTTAATGTCGGTGTCGAGCAGGAGAGTCTAAATTTACACCGGAATTCCTCTGAGACGTCTCGGAAGAAATGGCGACTATATATGTACAATAACCCCCCAAAGCCCTTTAGCGGAGGGTCAGGGAGAATAAGGGGGGGGGGGGGGTAGTACGGCTATGCTTTGAGAGCTTTGACCCATATCTGTACCGCAGAACTGTCACAGGCTGGAAAATGAATGGGTGACCTTGGTTGAAACTCGTGTACCCACATCTTGTCTTGGGGATAGTCCTAGAAAGACTCTATTAGGTTCGGGCCTGGCTCAAGGAGACGGAGGGAGGGATGGGGAGGAGGAAGGGGAGAGAGGGAAGGAAGGGAGAGAGTGAAAGTGAGAGACGGAGCAATTTTATCCCCTCGCAGCGTGTTGTATATTTATCCAACGGCAATTAGAGTTGCTACGGCTGACATTTTCTGGCAAGGAGGAAAGCCGGTTAATCAAACGCTCAGGTAATCAACATGCTCAGTCAAAGCACCAAACCTGCCCACTGCACGTGTTTGGTATAGCAATAAGAGAGAGAGGCTGAATTGGCTCAGGCAGTGGGACATGCTATACAGATGTGGCACTGGTCTCCTAACCTATATCCAATTCACTACAAAATACAGAACTTCCATTCCTGCCTCTTCAAAGTCTTGTTGTGTCTCTTTGTCAGCAGCCGCTACACACTGATCCAGACAGGTGAAGCTCACAGTGCCTGCTTTGATTACAGTCACTGTTTAAACCGCAAGCTGATTTAAACTAGAGACTCGCATTACTGAATAATTACCCACAATGCTTTCCATAAGACGACATGAGAAATTATGTTGGACATAATGAGAAAGAAAAGTGACTACAGTGCTTTTCAAAAGAAATGACCTCCTTTTCTTAGTCAGTTAAACATTACAGTATCCGTGGTATAATACAATTACAATATTACAACAGCAGGGAGCCATCATCTAACAATGTCAAGCATATGAGACTGCAACGATTGTGCATATCATTCCCTAATACACTCCCTCTGATAGAGAACACTAGAAAAAAGGACTGAGGGAAAAAAAAAAAAGCTAAATGTTCTCTCCTCTGGAGCTTGTCCTCTAGGAACTCTTCCTGGTGGTGCACTCAAAAAAATCTGCTTAGATCGACAAGAAAAGAAGTTTTGTTGGTTATCCTATATCGTTTAATAGAGACGGGTTTGCCTCGGGGCATGGACGGGCCAAGTTTAGAATATCAATTAGCATCAACCGATTCTCTGAAATTCTGCTCTGGGTGATGCAGTTTTTTTTCTTTTTTTACTTAATACAAAGAGGAAGCGGCGGTGAAGATAAAAAGGGGTGGTGGGAGGGGGGGGGTGGGGAGGGTGAGGGCCCTTCTCTGTGTTGCTTAACTGTGGCTAATGTATTTGGGCCGTGTGAGTGTAACCTTGCGATGAGGTCTTTATTTTTACTGCAAAGATAATTGGCTCGATTGGCACCTTTACGGGTTGCATTAAGGCCGTCGCGGATTATTATTATCAAAAAAGGCAAAAGTTGTGGACTTCAGAAGTTATAAAGTTGGTCAGTATCGAAGTGTTTTCAGGAATTACAGGTTAGTTTCAATGCATAAGAGGTACCTTGATGTTTTGTTGGTTATCTTTCCTCACCAGACACTTGTCACACTGGGTAGAAGGGTTTATAAATTGGTCTTTCCATTTCTGCAATATCCCAGATGAATATCCCAGTTCCTTTCCTTAGGACAAACATTTTAAAAATAAATGACCACCACGACAAAAGTGGCATCTACACAATAAGCTTATCCAATTGTCAACTCCACCAGTGTGTCTGGGGAAGCCAGACGTGGTATGTTTGCAAGGAAAGCAGTGAATATTGAAACCACTTGGTACGACTCGCCCATAATGTGATACTGGTCTGCTGAAGGAATAGCTCTATGTTTATCAATAGCAGCAGAGGTGATTTGAGGCCATAACTTGAAATAATAGAAAACCTGCTGGTAACCTGCTCGTCACAGCAAACTCATCAACTTTCTCACGCTCTGCAGTACATTAGCTGTGGCTTGGTGGGATCTGCATTCAAACTCCAACACACTGGACTCCTACACAGATACAGTGACATCCAAAGATGGGCGCCCTAATCCGATCAGCAGTGAAAACAGAGGGCCTTTAGAAAGTGCTGGAGAGTATTCCTCCCCATCCACATGACTGTCCCTCTGGCTGGCCTGACTAAACCGTCTTGTTGTCTGTTCTCACTGGGGACAGACAGAGGAATGATCAGCACATGATGCAACCCTATTCGACAAGGCTATGCCTATTAAACACATTCATGCGCATGAAGATGCAGGCACACACACACACACAGATGTGGAGACACACACGGAGAGGCAGACGCGTACTCACATAAACAAACACACAGATTATCTTACGCACATACAAAGACGTACACACATTTCTGGGTCGAGGGGCACAGCTGGGCGATACCTTATGTCTAGACAACAACTTTACAAGCCAAGGAAGATGTATGATTTCCAGACGAGTAGATTTATTCAAAACAGCGAGTCTTAACAACACAATTTTCTCCCACCGATGCCACGATTTAAAAACTGGAACATTTCCACCTTCTTATAAACTGACACAGCATCTAATCCGAGCGACTTGGAGATTTCTTTTAAGTTAGTGTGACAGGGAAAAGACGCTCAGACGAAAAGCACACTTGTAAATGAGGATAAAATCAGACACAACACGAGGAGGGCGAGTCATTCAGGACCAAAATACAGGCTGATATAATAACGTTCTCGTGTCAAGTCGATTCATCTATTAGTCATCTAACGTCTCTGGCGGGACATTAAGACTGCAAAACACAGTAACCAGATAGGAGCGAGCGAGACGCAGGGAGGGGAGATCTTTAACAAACTCGGCATCTAAAAATACAATCTGTCACTCAGTCCCACTTTGCAGTTATCTCTCCATCGCACACTCGGTTTCACACATGAACCCAGGAGAGGCTGCGATTCTGCTGTAAGCCTATCCAGGGATAATTTCCAGCCCAGGGGGTACGGTAGACTAAGTTTAAATCAGAGGCAGCCTCGAAACCCTTCCCACGACAGCGGCAGCGCCTAGGAAGAATCATAAACACCTCGCTATGATAACACAGGGTCAGGTTCAATTACCAAGTATGGCACCATATGGGGTCTGCCCAGAGACAAGGACTTCTATGGACTTAGAGAAGCTTGAGACCTGTAGGATGTATGTGAGGGTTAGTTTCCAAACTATAAGGAAGGGTTACATAATGTACAGAGAGGCAGCATTGTGCTCCAATATTGTGTTTTTGTTCATAGAGCAATCAGGATCCAAATCACTCAATCACTGGCATTGCGGTTTTGTTAAACTATCATGATGTTAGCAATGTCAGACTCAAAATATTTGGCCCTTGTCAACAGATTGTAACATGGTGAAAATTGATCACTTTGCTAATACTGTCAAGCATAAAGAGTGACTGTACCCCTCCAGAATGGGCTGTGTGTTACTTGGACATGATGTGACAGAAGACCCAGGCAGATGTTTTCAGGTTTCTTTCCCTTGAATGCAATTGTTAAAAAACACAGATTGCAACTGTGGCCTGAATGAACACGTTCATTAGGCAGGTAACCTAGACTAGCTGGTTTAGATGAGAGGAGTCAGAAGCCTGATTCAGCCTCTGAATATAGAGTCGGCGTAATTTCGATCCTATGCTCGAGATTTCACACTCGCTTCTGTGAAAAATCGCACTTAAAGGGGCTCCAGTAAGCAGGGGCTTAATTGGCTCTGACGTGACATGCATAATATCGGCTAACTCGCTGTTCAAACACATATAGTACAAGTGCAGACACTCTTTCAAACACACACACACACACACACACACAACTGCACATGCACTCGCAAGCACACTCACACACACGCTTACACGCACAAACCATACACGCATTCACGCAAATATACACTCACACACATGTACAAACACCACATCTGATCTACCTATCTATATGCAGTGAGAGAAAGCAGTTAAGAGGCATTGGGGGATGCAAATCAGCAAATCGCACCCCATCACAGTCCTAGAAAGAGAGAGAGAGAGAGGGTTAGAGAGAGAGAGTGAGAGAGTGAGAATTCAGCTGGAACCAAGGAGTAATGAGTGGGTTGACTTCTGTCATAAATCACGATGAATGTATAGTGCAAGGAAAATGTGTATGGCCCACGATGAGAATACATTATCAAGGCTATTAGCCTCTAACTGATATGGACCGAGCCTTTATATGGTGTTGTTTACTTATACATTATGTACATAGACACAGCCATGCTCAGCCTGTAAGCCATTCACATACTATAAAGCATGAAGGGCTGTTCGGTTGTCGGTAATTCTGATTGCTCGTTAAATTGCCAGAAACCTGAAATGATTACAGCTGATTTATTGCGTAGCCCCTTACACACTTTGATCGACTGTACATGAGCGCACTCACTGCATTGACATAAGCTCTAAACGATTGCAGTGGAAATACAGTCTGAATTATAGTCTGTGTACAGTCGTGTTAAGTAATGACTAACGACTCATATATTCTGTGTAATCCGGCTGGTAATTATATACTTGTAATGTTATGTGGATTTAGTGTAGTATGAAAGCTACTTATGTATTCATGGTTTACCCTCAGCTGATTAACGAGCGTGGCGATCGCCGGTGAAGACTAATTATTTCTGCCCGTTAGTTACTTCTGCTCGTTAGGCCTGCTAGCGTGGAACATGTCCTCTGGTGCTGGCGTTTTGCATATTAAAAGACATTTCTGATGTGCAACACTTACATTTGCATCATTACTGGATGAAAAGAGGAGGTCCTACAATCATATTCTGTTTTATTTGATTATCTGTGCCATATGAAATCTGCTTTTTAGGTACGGAAAATAAGTCTTCTGAAACAAGTCTTAGCGATGTAATTAGTAAATCGTGCTGGGCGCCTCACAGAAATATGTGATTAGAAATGCTAGCCAAGGGATAGATAAGCTCAGAATGATAAGAGACATATTGCTTGGCCCTGTGGTGCAACAAGTCTTCAGAAACATCAGGTAGTGGATATAGTTTATGGTATTAGAAGCTAATTACAGCCGGACCACCAGAGCAGCTAGATAACATATAATTGCAGTGACCAAGATTAGGAGCAGAGATCACCTTGACACATAATGATTGACGCAACAGCAATTAACTGGTAGGGGATATTTGTGTATCGCTCACACAGAGGCCCCCACACACAGACAAACACATGCACACACTCTCCTTCCACACCTCCGTGGCACGGAGCGAGACGGAGAACCTCTCGAGACGTGAATCCAGTGGTATGCAGCAGCGTCTGGAAGACGGTGCAGAATTAGAAGAGCGCGTCTTTGAAAGGCAGACGGGCGGGCCGGGCCAGACCTTGGTATTTCAACATGACAAAGATGACACCGTAAACCGCCTCTTGGAATAGCCGCCTCGCTCAGCGGCACCGGCAACTCGATCCCTTCCTCACTTTCGCTGCGGGTCAGAGAAGCCTATCACACCTTCTCCCTTTCTTTCCCACAAATCCTCCTCCTCTCTCTCTCTCTCTCTCTCTCTTTCACTCTCTCTCTCTCTCTCTCACTCACAGAAGATATGTT
This sequence comes from Centroberyx gerrardi, assembly GCF_048128805.1. Lineage (NCBI taxonomy): Eukaryota > Metazoa > Chordata > Actinopteri > Beryciformes > Berycidae > Centroberyx > Centroberyx gerrardi. The sequence goes on from NC_136002.1 coordinate 9,819,458, forward strand.
GGTTGATATGTCCTGACCTGGTGTGTAAACTCAGTCAGGTCTCTCAAAATAACCGTTGACACAATTTCCTCCGCCATTCAAATGCCACAGCTGTCGCCGGGTAAAAATAGTAGCGTCGTCTTGAGGTGTCTCAAAAGAAATCATTAAGTCACATGTGAGGTGCTGATCGGTGATAAGACCCGCTGCCATTGGAAAATGTATGGCGAATTATACACTGTTGACAAGCCAAGATATGTAAAGTAGGGATAAACCTGGTGCGATGAGGAACCTTCAAGCTAAATGTCAAGCAGGGCTTATTTATGACTTTTACCCAGGCTATCTTTCTTATTCCACAATACATAGTTTCACAGATGAACGCACAGCGGCAAAGCAATACAACATTCATATCATTTTCATATTCCATGTGTTCCTGGAAAACCTGCATTTCTACATTCCTGTCATGTCACAGTAGCCTTACCATCCAGAGTTATATTTTTTATACTGCTTATTAAATCTTTCAAACTCTTATTTAATTAGGCAATCCTTATCAGATCACATAGCTTGAAAGAGCAGATTCTTATTTAGGGCAACAGCCTGGAGGAGTAGTTGCCGGGGGAGGGAGGATTACATACTAATACGCTTCTCAGTGCAACCGCAGTCTTGTACTGTTGACCACTGAGCAGCAACACTAGCTCGAACTAGTGGCCCCTCCTGTCACTTAGATTACTTCTCTAACCAATGGGCCACAGCCGCTCCCTTAAACCCCTGTCCAACAGCACAGCGCTGCCTGTGTACATACAAGGTAGCGCTTTCCCCCATGACATCAGTTTACCCACTCGCCGCTGTAAGAGGCTTTAGCCTGTAGGTGTTACGGTAACACTGAAAAGAGCAAATCCAGGTCAAACAGTGTGGATAGATACTGTAGATCAAATGGACAAACAAACAAGTTACTAAAATAGCAAAAGGACATAGAATCATTCGAAGAGAAGTGCCAGGCATTTGTTTTTGCTTCTTTTTGCGGTATGAAATCCCTGTGAGCTCAGCCTCATCAGAAACACCGCTGGGGTCGTTTGAGCCTGGTTCTATTTTACACTCTCCAAGGACAGCTGGGGCCACTAGTGGACAGAGCAGGAGAGAGAGAGAGGGCTATCTAAGCAGTCATGTGCTCTGTAGTGGTGATGAGGCTGGCGGTAGGTGGTAGGTGAGAGAGGAGGCGGCGGCCGGAGAGAGGCGGGCAGGTGTGATGTGAGCAGATCGATGGGCAGAATGACCTGCTTTTCCTCTACAGACTCCACATCACACTGTGCACAGCGGAGGACGGGGCGGGAGGTTGGCCAGCTCACTCACACACACACACACACACACACACACACATAGATGCACACACACATACATACGCACACAGAGCCGCAGCGCAGCGGGGCCAGTGAACAGCTGGGTCAGGTCACAACCTGTAAAGCCACACTGCCCACAGAACATCCAGCAGGACAGGATAATACCGTGCAGACTACCACCGCCACACTGCAGGAGGACTGTGGGATTGGATTGTACTTCCCATTATTGTCATGACATAATGTTATATAATGTCCAGTGATAGGGGGGCAAAAAGGTCGGGAAACTCTGACCTCCAGTCGGTGATCAGCATAAGGCAAACGACCACCGATATGAACAGCAACTGGTCATATTTTCATAAAAGCATTCATCTATGTTTTACCTTAAAAAACCCTATTCTATATCTATCATCATTACATTATTAAATTAATTTGATATTACTTACTGCTGTATGTGTGAATTTACACATAAGTCAGCCTACAAAGGTGAGTAAACTCTGTTCTATTCTACTCTATTATTATGTTTTACTGATGTGATGTGATTTGTTTAATTGATGTGATATACATGGAAGCGATGTTGTGTTTTAATTGGTGAGACCAAAGATGATTTTCCTGCAATAAAATTCTATTCTATTCTATTCTATTCCGCAAATAACAATAATAATAATAATAAAGGTAGGTAAACTGAAATGAGGTGGGTTTATCCTCCACTCCAGTCTAAAAATAACTAAAGAATGTGCTCAAACTGAACAACAAAGTTCAAAGCTCAAAATCTGAGTAGAATACAGCTGGGTAAAATGATCAAATCCATTCTTTCAGTGTGTTTATTCCAAAACTTTCACCATTCAACAGGCAGATGCTGTTATCGAGCAACAAACTCATGCCACTTCTGCTCCCAGCTCTGTTGTCAGTGCACGGCTCTGCAAAACAGCTCCAGCATATTCTGAAATCCTGAAATGAATTCCACATTAAATATTCTATTACGGACATGCCCGATTAGTTAACCAATTACTCAAGACAAGCAGCTTAGAGTCCTCTCCGCTTCCACCAAGACAGGAAATGATGCGTGCAGTCAGTGAGCCCCTGCCTCTTCCTCTGGGCTTCAGTCACAGAAAAAACAAACAACAACAACAAAAATAACAACAACGAACAAGCCCTACAAGCGCAGCAGGCTCGACTAATTCTCTCAACCTATTTCACTTTAGGCTGTCATTGTTTGTCGAACACATGAGGCCGAGCCTTTGAAGTGCGCTGGGAAGTTAAAATGGAGGGCTTGGATTAATTAATGTGTTTCCCTCTGACTCCCGTTCTGAGACGGGCAGCAGCTGCGATGGAGACGAGGGTGCAGAGGTCTTCTGAGGTCGTCTGCTTTTCATGTGGACACTTCAAATCCAGCAGGCTGCCCACACGACAACTCAAGAGGTTTTGATAGAGAGTTGAAAGTGGTCTCTTTTGCTTTTGGCTTATCTTCACTCAAAGAGAGAGGGAGAGAGAGCCAGAGGTCTCTCTCCCTCTCTCCCTCAGTAAAAGTTGAGTAGTGTTCATGTATTGATGGCTGAGTGTAGACTGCTCAGTCAATTGGTGAGAGGTTTTTGTTCCTCCATTATCTTTTGTTTTAACTTGTGATATTCATACAGTTGCACACATTCACATGTTTTCACATAGGTGTTGCGGCAGGGGAAACATTTGTCATTGATATTCCCCACCCAGCTTTTCCTGGCCCATCTTGAGATTTAAACCAGCTCTAATTTGGATGATTCACTGTGACAAAACAGAAAATCAAAACATTGAGCTACACTTTGAGGCTTTGCTGACAAAATACTCACAACTTTATTTTTTTTATAGCATTTGCAAAATAGGCTTATAAAAGGAGCGAATAACGCGTTTCGCTTGTTGCTTCCTCAGGTTTGTTTACTGATTGCACCAATACATCACAGGTGTTTAAAAAGAATCCAAATTACATGACTAGTTGAATCCACATCACATGATCACACCATCAAGTACTGTTTATATATTTTTTGCACAATTACAACATTATTTAACAATATAACACATAAGAAAGAAAAAAGCATGCTGATGATTTCTTTATATGGACTATTTTGTATTCCTGCGACCATCCAGCACCTGATTATAAGTGTCTGTGCATGGCTTGGCTACTCTTCATTGAGCTACGCTTGTTCATGTCCATGGGGGATGAATAAAATCACAAATAAAAGTCACAAAATCACAGGTTGTATGAAGAAAACAGAAACAGATTGTGTGACCTTGAACCATGGCATGTGATCAAGAAACGTTTACACTTCTGTCGCATACTAATCCATCAGTAAGGAGAGCAGCAGACCACAGCATTCTCTCGGCCTAATGCCTGCTCTTTATGTTGATTGCTCATTCGCAGCAGCCCCACAAATAGTTTTTCCACTGAAGACTAGGTGAAAGCTAAATTCACACATCATTTCTGTTGTGTTGGGAGACTAGCGAGGGACCGGCTACAAATAGACTCCAGCATCTGCCAGCTGGGGGACTAAAACTAAGTACATGCAAAGCGATGACAACTCACAGCTTAAAGTGCAAACTTTTAATTCTGCCCCTGGGTATTAGAGAGCCCGCGAGACTACGCCCAGGATATATGGATTCAATATAAACCCAAAGATGCAGACTCCGTCGCCATGGAAATGATTAAGCTTTATTATCAGGCCTCGTATTTAATATTGAAAAAACATATCTCGGTTATTAGCTTGAGCTGGAGTACTGTCAAACTGATGTAGGTGTGATCAAGTGGGGGATGAGTGCATCAGAGATGGGCCACTTGTCGAGCAGAAATGATGAATCCCCTTGGTGTGAAGCAGTGGTGAAATTTGTCAAACTCTGTCAAGGAGCTAGGTGTGAGAACAGTCATCCAAAGTGTGACTGTGTGTGCATGCATATGTGTATACATATGTGTGTGTATGTGTGTGTGTGTGTGTGTGTGTGTGTGTGTGTCCGCATCCGGCACGTTTGTGTGTGCCTTCCTGTGTATGGAGTTGCGTACTTTCGCTGTGGATTCAAAGTAAACGGTGAGAGAAATTGGCTTCGACGTCAAACTTCCTCTGTAGATGAACCGAAAACATCCTCAGCCAAATTGAAGTGGGTTCACAGCTGATGCCAGTCTAACTTGAGGGACAGTTAAGTGTTGCTAGCATAGTGTGAATTGGAGAAACTACACAGATCCATTTAGCCAACAAGGGGACAAGCACTGCAAGCCAAGCAGAAGAAATGCCTGCAGCAAGAGAGACGAGTATGTGTGCGTGTGTGTCTGTGTGTGTGTGTATTTGCATGTGTGAGTGACGTGTGTGTGTGGGTTGGCCCACTGACACAGCAGAATAGCACTCTCTCTATCTCCCACTATACTGTATATAAGGACCATCCATAAGCAATAACATGCTATGAAAAGCCTGAGGTCTAATAGACATTAACCTCAGACTGCACTGCACCCATGCAAGTGATTAAAGTGTAGTGGGGGCAGGTAAGGCATAACATTATTTCTCTACCCCTTTATAAGGGACTTTTGAGGTAGAAGTAGAGCTGATAATGAGCTGACACCAACAAAAACAAAAAGGTTTTCGGCCTCTTCCTTGCCTCGCTACCTCTGTCTCTTCCTCCATCCATCTATCCATCCCTCCGTCCTCAGCTGTTTTTCTCTTGTCATCTCCGGACCCTTTCATCTCAACACAGCGAGCCAACTGGAAAACCGGGACGCATGCAGGCACAGATTCATTCACACACACCAACACTCACACACGCACGCCTATTCACGCACACACACACACTTGAACCAGCACTTCATCTTATGATGAAGAAAACTCCGGTGCAGCTTAAAACCCGCCTGGTTTCATAAGAGTTGGGTCTAATTTGATCTTGTACAGGTCTAATTATAACTGGCCGTTGTGACATAAAATCAGACAGGTCTCTGCACTAATAGCGTGACATTATTAGCCTCATCCCTCATCACATATTGATGATTTGACAGTAAGTTCATTCTAGTTCGCAGTTTGCCATTTTTGCATAACCGCTTTCATGAATTTCTGAGCGTGCCCTATGGTATCCAGTGATTCATTTTCTGTTCTTTCTCTCTCTCCCTCTTTTTACTCTAGTTGCTGATAAGCGGTACACGGGGAAGAGGCGGCAGCGGAGGAATAGCCCGTACTCCCTTTCTTCTGCACCTCCTGCTGCGCTTCTCTCATAACACTGCGCAAGGACGGCCTCGTTACAGTTGAGGGCTGATAAATGGGCGACTATCCCCCCCCCCCCCCCCCCCCCTCCTCTGCCTCTGTTTCATAGCCCGAGAAATAAAACCACGGCGGTATTGAACCTCACCCGCTGAACCCACTGCTGGGTCAATCTCATGCCATTAGACTTCCAGCGCGCCCGCTCCATTTCACTTGAGGAGTTATAAATATGAGATCGTAAATGGCCTCGTGTCTGTTGTCGAATGAGACGGTGTGACGCGAGCAGTAATGTGAAGTTTAACTGTGCCAAGTGTAGTGAAGGCAGTAGCATTGCCTCCTCCGCGCAAGGTTCATTAAACTTGAGTTGGTGGTGATTCGTTTAATGACGTTTGATTTTCTGTCTATAGCATATTGCATGACATGAGAGCCAGTGCAGTCCAGGTTAAGCGAAACAACCCCCTGTAAAGCTGCTATCATAACCTTATGCTCCCTCTAGCACAGGCTCATTACACCTGAGAGCTGCTGAATGAAGCTAGTATAAATCACTGGTATTGTTATGGACAAATAAAATGGGCTGATATGTTCTTCACACGTGAGGAAAACGACTTCTGAAACTTTATTTTCTGCATAACTCTAACGCCGATGCCATTTGATATGTTGTAGAGAAACCAACGGCGTTGTGTTTGGGTGATAGAAGGAAATCCTGCAGCAAAGGGACAGGCCTGCTTTATAGGTCCACACACACACACACACATGCATGCACACACACTTTCACGTGCCTGTGCAAACTCACGCACGGTCGCAAGTACACACAAACACACACGCGCGCACACTCTGTACGCTCTAGTGGCTTATCATTAGCCCATAGACCTCCGCTGCTGCTGATGTGTTCACAACGCTGGCCGAACTCTGGCACTGCAAGCGAAGGCACAGTCATGCACATGCACACACACGCACACACACACACACACACCACCTACTCCAGGCCTCTACTCTCAGTCACCCGCATTAGCTTCCATTATGTTTGAAAGATTTAAGACAGGAGTTCCCAAGATTTTCAGTAGCATATTGAGGTAAGAAAAATCCTGTGATGACATTTGAAACACGTGGAAACTTTATATTTATACTGTTGCACCAGTTCCCCTTGATGCCTTCATGCACCCTTCATGCAACTACACAATTCCAAGAGGACTACCGGATATAAAATATCGGACGGCACATGTCTCTGAGTGTCCAGCCAGGCTCTCCTCTTTCCAAGGTGCAGTGAACCCCACAGGGTTTCAATCAAGTCTGCAGTGCGTCTCCACATGCCTAATACTAATAGAGTGTACATCAAAGATCGCCCTCCCACTGTGACAGGCTAGCGGATAGATACACTCTCTCTCCGTTCCCTCTTCCGTCCCTGCTCTCGACCTCTTGCCCCTCTCTCTCTCTCTCTCTCCTCTCTCTTTTTCTCTGTCTCTCTCCCTCTCCTTTCTCCCTCTCTACTTCCCACCTCCGGCGGTGTTTCTAGCAGGTGGGAGTGTCACCTTGCTCCGTGCCCCAGTGGCCCGTGGCTAGACGATGATTTATAGCCGGGGAAGGCTGGGGAGGGGGAGAGGAGCTTGGTTAGATGGCTGGGTTTAAAATCACTTGTGGCGGCGTATGGAAGCGTGGCATGATGAATGAACGGAGCCTCTGCACGTCAATCATAATGGTCTTTCTCCAGCAAAGGGTTTTAGATCCATCCAGAGGCTCTGTGCTACTTTGTCCTCTTCTAATACTCTTTTTTTCCCACAATTTCTTACGCTCCTGTGCATTAGGAATGAAGGAGTATGGAAGAAGGTAGCCAGCACACTCTCCTTAAGACTAGGACAAAGGACTTGATGTGTTTACTTGCTTGTACTCTGTGGTAGATTCCACAGAGAAAGGGAGATGTGAATTTGAATAGAAGAAGTCATAAAGTGGTACCTTTTGTCGGAGGTTTCTCGTACAATAAAGTTCAAAAATGTAATCCATGGCTGAAGTCCATCCAGCCCCCTGAAAAACAACTTAAACCACATCGTAAATTGGGACAGACCAGTCTGCAGGGAAACTATTAGACTCTTTGTCACAACTCAAATGGATCCTTGTTTTAATGCCTCGCAGGATATATGGCTTGTCAGCTCAAAATCGCTGCGCTGTGTCTCTAAAGGAAGAAAGCATCAGCAGTGGGAAGGAAGTCAGTTGGATGTTGACGGTGAAAAACGGATTAGGCTGAAAAAATGCTCCATTCTCCATTGTTCTCGTTAAGACATTTGTCAGTGAGGATCATGCACAAAGAGACTATGTGTGTGTAAATCATGATTATTGATGTTACATCTAGCGTAGGGAACGAATAGGAAACCAGGGCGATAACATGTCACCTTTTACCTGTTGTGAAGAACAAATCAAGACATAATTACTCATTTAAATGCATATTTTTGCTAATAACATAAAGAGAGCAAAGAGTGGGTTCTCACACCATGTTTATTTTATATGAATAAAATTACAGCTATCAATGGTAGTGGGACCCCCCATGACGTTTTGCTCTCAGTAAGGAGCCGCTCCCTGCGGCTCACTGAATAACCAATGTGCTGATGTTGTTTGGATTACTACCCAGCATACAAAACAGCATGTGTGAGTCACTTAGACATTTAGCACTGATGGTTGGAGGATCCTCCATTTTTTACACTGCAAAAAATATGCATCTTAACACATCATTTAGTCTTAAAATTGATTTTTCTTAAAACAAGTGAATAAATCTGCCAATGGGGTGAGATAATTTAACTTGTGTTTTTTTAAATAAGATTTTAAGACTATAAATATATGAGACTAAATTGCTTTTTAAGTTGGACATTGCAACGTAGCCATGAAATACAGATCCACTAATCAGTGGCATAGAAACAGCACAGGCAACAGCCACTTGTCATGGCCAAAGCCGCCCAACCACCAGTTCCCCATACTGGATGTATATGAGTCATGCAACAGCAAGTCACACAGACAGATTGTGCTTTGGTCTCCATCTGAGTCCACTCATATGTCAGTGCTATCACAACCACATATTGTTGCTCTGTCGTCAGCCAGTGAACATATTGTCTCAAGTGGAAAGCTAGAAATTTGCTGACTGAGGCTCCAAAAAGGGTACAATTATTGTTCTGTAGTCAGTATGTCATTCAACTGAGTCAGGCAAAATCTGCATGATTAACAACATTCCAGGGTTCAACTACCAATAGTGTTCTCTGGAGAGACATTCTAGAGTTCTCCTGCAGAATCCATATATTTCTAATGTAATCAGTCACACTTAATTTTGGTTCCAGGTTCAAAAATACTATTGAAAATCACCGGTAATAGCGATTTATTATTAGAAAAGTATTAGCCATTTCAGGCTTTAGTCCTGTTAGAGCTCATGAAAAGCTATACCTGTTGGGCTTGATTCATCTTTCGTTGCACCATGGTAGCTGTATTCTCCTCCATTGGGACATTCCAGGGTTCTACTACTGGCCCAGTTCCCCGCATGTGGCGACAATGGCGTCACCACGCAGTAATGAATCAAATTAAGTGGAATGTCAGCTAGGCTAACAGAGCTCTCCTTCTCCTCTGAGCATGAAAAGGAATAGTTTCATGCCTCCAATTTGTCTCTCCCCGCCTTTGCCGGCACATATTCTTGCGTTCCAAAAATGGGGAAAAATGTGCTCCTGGCAAAGCAATGAGAAGTAGAAGGGAAAAAAATCCAATTTGAAATGTAAAATCTTTATTCATGTCTAGAATTGGAGGTAGAGAGGCGGACCGGGGGAGAGCAGGGCCTTACCTTGGGTTTGATGTAAATATATGCAATAACATAAATTATATCCCAAGGGGGGGTCTCCACCTCTACTTCTTTCTCTCTTCCTTTCTCTCTCTCTCTGTCTTTCTCTCTTTCTTTCTCTCTGCCTCTCTCCTGTGAGGATTCGAGTACATTAAGGCGATGTGACAAGGGAGTGATGCTTTTCAGTGACACAAAAAGGAATAACCACACAGTAATATGCTGATGATATGGTGATGAGCGAGGGAGAAGATGAAAGTGCGAGAGAATAAGAGAGAGAGAGGAAGAAAGAGAGAGAAGCAATATTTTTAATGAATAAATACACTGTGTGATATGCAGTGAGGCTCGGCTTGTGTTGTACAGCAAAAATGTCAGTGCATTTACTAAGGTCTCTGGGCGCAAGAAGTAAACAAACCCATGTGTTTAACCTCTACTTTTTACATTTAATCGAGTCATGTTTTTGCTTTATCTGTTGTTTTATTGTTTGTTTCTTTCAGTTGTAAACACTATGAATGTACCAAATAGCATATTTTATACTAGAATAATGTATATTAGGAAGATGATCCAGACATTTTTATTCACTTGAGATTAAAAAGCTTGTCGTTTCGCTATATTGTGCAGTATAAGCTTGGACTCCTGTAGCTTATGTCATGATGAACAGAAAGTAGACCATACAACAGAAAATAAATAAATTCCCTTTTAAATGTAAACTAATCCTTGACCAGAAAAGCTATTGCTGTGTCCACTGCCAAATGGGCTTGAATGTACACACGCACACACACACACACACACACACACACACACCAATGCATCAAGCCAGATCCTAATCATGCTGTAATGTTTGACCTATTCCTAAAAGCCCATGCCCTTCCTCCTTTTCTCATCTAAAGAGACAACCCAGATGTGGTGTGTACATGTGTGTGTGTGTGTGTGTGTGTGTGTGTGTGTGTAGGTGTGTGTGTGCATGTGTATGTGTGTATCAGTGTATGTCTGGTTGTGTCGCACAATGTTTTTGGAACTCTAAGCCTCTTATCGGTCATAACAACCCACTTTCCATTCGTGACGATGCATTTTCTGAATTTATTTCATTAGGAACATATTTTTTCAATTATTTTGGGGGGGAAAAAGTTTATATACCATATTGTGTCATTTGAAATGCAGTGACTACAGTCGTTTTGTGAGGTTTCACTGAGAAGTCTTTAATATTATTATATTAAAGACTATTATAAATATTAAAAATGACCATAGAATAATTGGGGTTTTGTAAATCTCTTAAAACAACTTGAAACTGATTTTGCAGAATTTTGACAAAATCTGAGATTTTTTTAATCCCTGATCCCCTTTTCTGTAGTCGATTGACAGCAGGCTGTTAAGCTAAGCTATGAATCCCCGCTTCACTACATGTGAACATATTAATGCACAATGCTGATGCCTGAAAAGATCAGCTTAAACGATGGAGGTAAAGGATAAGAACGGAAGCGAGCCGTATTGGTTTTGTAATACAAACAATCAATCTTCTCCACAGAGGCAAAATCCTAGATAGGAAAATCCTATGATTTACTGCAAAAAGAGGAAGCAGAGAGAGAGAGAGAGAGAGAGAGAGAGAGAAAGAGAGAGAGAGAGAGAGAGAGAGAGAGAGAAAGAGCGCACAAGAGTGAGAATGACAGGAAAAAAGCAAGAGAGTGAGATTATCCATGGCCTTTCAGTGTAGTTCTAATCCATACTTTACAATATTGTCGCCCAGAGCCAGGAGAGCATAAATCTGCTGTATGACACAGTCTATAGGAACACTTAGCAGACAAATGGACAGGAGGGAACGGAGGATATTACATTGGGGACCATGGTAATCTGTCTCTCTCCAGACAGATAAGTGTGTTTCTGTGAGCGCTGCACGGAGCCACGGGCGCTAAGTGTATACAGCATGCATGGGAACACTTATCGGACTATTTTATCACAGGTGAAATGTGATTCGTCCCCCGACCGCAACTGTGCCTCGGATTCAAACCCCGTATTGTAACATATTCCAAACTGAAATCGAATAACGTCAATCCATGAATCATCCCATTGGCTGGGATGACAAGCTCATTACGGGTGCAATGGAAAATGCGTGACTTTTTTCAATTTCATGAAACCACAGTAAAGACACAGAACTCTCTGGATAGGTGTTTACCATTGTGACAACGTGACAGATAACCTGCGACCGCCGACCCCGCTCTGCTGCTATAGAGGCACAAGCCGCTGAATTTTGAGAGCGCCGAGACGAGGGGAGAGAGGGTCTATTTGCATCGGCAGTCGTGAAACCAAAAAGGTGTGTCCAATGGCCCGGGGGCGCCGGGGAGAAGATGAATACGAGAAGCGGCGTAAGACTGACTCTATATATAGCAGGTAATCTGTCATCTCGTTTTTTGTCATCTCCCTTCCCCTCTTTTTCTTTGCTGTGAGGAACGAGGGATTGATGTTCGGAAAAGATCAGAGAAAATAAGGAGGGAGTCTTGGAGGCTTGGAGAGAGGAGAATGAGGTGTGTGTGCGTGTGTGTGTGTGTGTGTGTGTGTGTGTGTGTGTGTGTGTGAGAAGAGAGAGAGGAAAGAAAAGGAGGTGCTGAGTGACTGATGACTGCTGGTTTTGGAGACCCAGTTGCAGCTGGACTAAGTCCAAGCTAAATTGCTCAACTTTCAGAACTATGAGACAAAAGTGAGTGTGTCAAAAAAGAAGAGAAGACTTTAGTTTCAAAAGATTTCTGCTGAATCCCGTCCTACGCTGCAAAAACTGCATTTCCTGACAATATGTAACGCCGCCGCTGTCCGCAGTCAGAGATTTTTGTGGAGATTGTTTGAACATCATGTCAGCTCTGACAGGCCGGACTCCCTGGCACAGAGATCAGTTAGAAACAAATACGCCTTGCTCACACACACACACACACACACACAACAGTGTGCGGGTGTGTGTGTCCCTCGCCTTGTGGTCACTTTAAAGACGAGATGAAGTGAGGGATAAAAGACGGAGAGTAGAGGCGGGGAGGGAGAGAAGAGAGAGGGGGGGAGTGAGGAGGATGAAAAGATGGGAGGGAAAAGTGGCAGAATGAAAAAGGAGTAAGCGTGGGGAGGATGAAAGAAACGCGGGGAGGGATTACAGAAAGAAACAGAAAGAGGGAGACAGAGATATTTGCATGGAGAGGAGGAGGAGCGCAGGACATGCACACACACACACACACACACACACACACACAAGATCACACTCACACACCTGGGGGAGTTAAATCAGGATCGCCAGGGAGAGATCTGGGAGGCCGAATCTCGTTCCCGACTAAAGCGGCAACTTTGTACCGAGAGAGAAAGCTCGTCCTCTCCCTCCTCAGCCTCTCTGATGAGCAGCTATGGTTAACGCCTGCAGGCACGCGCTAATACATGCGGGAGAGAGGGGGGATCATTAGAATAACTCAACCATTCATAGACGGTCGACAGTTAGCTAGCTAGCTCCATCTAGAAACATTTGCCCTGAATAATTCACCGTGGTGTAAATAAAATATATCCAGTGGCCTTCACCTAGAAAAAAAAAAAAAAATTCGAGAAAGGAGGCGTTTTATGTAACATTAGACAGCTGCCATGCTGAGTAATGAGTTCTTCCCCAGCAGATAACTTCAGATATGACATCCAACGGAATGTGTAAAAAAAAAATTAAAAAAAAAAGCCGCCTCACCTCAAAATTCAGTTATTCACATTGATATTCAAGGAGGGGGTTGTATTGCTCCATTTAAAACAGAATATTCTATCTATATAGCTGTCTTTGGTAATGACTCTGAAACACGGCCAACCTGCCAGGAGATAATAATAACAACAGCGACCGCATAGTGTCCGAAAGTGCTATTATCAAAAAACAATAACGGGGAAACATTGTTATCCATCGTTCTGGGCTCGGCAGGCAGGCGTGTTACTATCCTTTAATTTCCCCAGAATAACAGATGATAGCAAATGTTTATTGCTTTTTCTCCCGCTGTGCTATACAGCCAACAGTACAATATTTTATGCATAATGCATGAGCACTACAACATGGTCCAAATCATCCCCAAAACAAATAGCCTCATAATGAATGGGGCGGCGAGCTGAATGTGTGTGTGTTAGATGTCAGTTCATTCCACATAGGATATGACGGACTACCGCACAGGCGAATGGAAGATGTTATGGACAAGAAATCAAAACAGGCCCGGGTCAGAATAAGATTAATTTTTCCCCGTGTCCCACTGGTGCTACACCGCTAACGCTCAATGCTGATGTAGTCGTCAACCTGCATGCCAAAACCTACAATAACAGCCTGAGCAACAACAACAAAAAAAATAATAATAATCAATATGTGCTGCAGTCATCCCTCATCATGACCGGTGTGATTATGACAATCACTCCAGGTGGCTGCGGTATGGATCACGTTGCCCTCTGTGAGTGTTGGCTGAAGGGCATCGCTTCTGTCAGATACAAAGCTCTTATTTTTCCGAAAGGTCAATCAATGGGAAAACTGGCTCATAGTCCCCTTGTCGCCCCTTGTATTTCTGAAATTATGCAATTATCGGTTTTGAATGGGTCTCACGGGCGCCGGGAATGTGAAAATTGCATAAAAGCGCATAGAGGATCATGTTATTCTATAACTTTAGAATAAAATGGATCCATATCTCACGTTAGAAACCTCTTTTTTTTTTGATAGTGGGGTTTCAAGTAAATAAAGTTATGACCCCAACGTGTTGTGCCCAAGAAAATTATGCATCTCATTGTTGATGTTTATTGTATGACAGCACAAAGACGACTTTTAATTTCTTAGGCGGCACATAAACCTAGTAGTCAAAGAAATCTTTCGTCTTTTTTCATTACAAAATAAGATAGATGTCAGATATCATTTGTCATTCCTGTCTCATTATAATTGTCTCTCAGGACTCCACTTGGTGTCCAAACGCCAAGGTGGGGAAACTGAAGTGACGAGTGAGTTTCAGGCTTCTTAGCTCCGTCTATAGAGACAGACATCTGAGGACAGCTGCTCCTCCTCTCCCCTCCTCCCTCTTTCCTTCCTCCCTCTCTCCCTTTCCCTCCTTCCCTTCCTCTCCCTGTCAATCACAGCCAAAAGTTAAACTCTTCTCTCCCCCCCGCCCCCTTCCCAGCTCTCCATTTTACCTCCCCCCATCTGTTCTTCCTGCCTCCCCCTAACGACCCATTCTTTTCCTCCTCTTCTCTCCTTCCACACACCTCTTGTTTCATTTACTTCCACAGAGTAATTACTCCGGTGAGTCAAATGGGTCAAGTGTGCAGTGTCAGTCAGTCAGTCAGATAGTGTGTGTGTGTGTGTGTGTGTGTGTGTGTGACATGTATCAGGAGTTTCTTCTCAGCTCCTATTACTCCGACACGACACATTCTAAATTAGCCACCAGACGCTAACCGCTGCCTGAGCCTTGCGGATCGACCTCACCCTCACCCTCACCCACAGTCTTTATCTCACACACAATGTTTTCCAAACCTCGGGGGTTGGGACTCCATGACAGTTTCCCTGATATGAAAATGGGGCTCAATCCGAAATATCGTAATTTTATCGTATTGTCATTTTGAAATGAAAAGCTACTGCCAGTGGCTTCTGGACAGCCACAGTGAAAGCCAGCTGAACATTATTAGCTTATACAAAGATGCACATGTGTAATTGGTACGATTTGAGCATGCAGTTTTCATATGTTTTCAACACTGGGGTCACAGGACTTTTCTGACCTCAACATGGGATCACCTGGCAATAAAAGATTTGGAAGCTCCTGCTCTATGCCCTATATCTCTAAATCAGCCTGTCCATCATATCCGGCACAATCCACAGCCAAGAAAATGTCTACTGCGCTCAGTTAAAACATGAGTGGGAATCCAATGATGGTTGTACATACTACCCTCTACAATTATACTGTCTTCACCATTATTATAACTCACCCACATGCTTAAACAATGTTAAAACCCACTATACCTCATCTAGAGACTTTAGCCCACTTGCTCACTGTCAAACTAAACAGATAATTGGTGAAAACCTCAAATAGTTCAGCAACCAGAGTACAGCGGTGTATAGTGTGGCAGAGTATCTCTCTCAACCTATAGCAAGGTAATGGTTGTCAGTGCTGGTACCATAGTCATTGAACTTTAGCATTGTTGTTATGGAAACGTGACTGTTGTCATTTTGTCATGCCCTATATAATGGTAAGTCCGTTCCCTATTGGCATTACCCATTGAACCTCAGTGCATCCAGCCCACAGTAGATGCTGTAGGTATTAGATACTCTGGCACCTGTATAGGTGTGATGATTAATGATACTGCTGTTAACGATAATGAGGAGTGGGACTTTAGTTCTGCTCCTCCTTTCCTGTTGCTGGCAACTGCCCACCTTGTATAATTAGAGAGTAAGTATCCCTGGATGGGGGGCAGGGAAGGGGGAGATGATTTTATCTAGTAGGTAGATTGTGGGACAATAGACAATAGAATAGAATAGAATAGAATATTTCCAATTATGAGAAACCCGCATGAAAAGTGTGGGATAAAAAAAAAGGGGATATGAGATGTCATCTGGAATACTGAGTGCACATAAATACACTGGTTAGGAGCTCCTGTATTGATGTGGTTCTAGTGCCAACTATGAGGACAGTCAGTGCAAGGACAGGTTAATTTAAGATGGACATCTGAGCACATTGGGCCTCTCAATAACTAAGTGGCATGCACTGTTAATTCCAAGCGGTGTGTGTTTCAACTTTCAACTTTAATTGGATTAAAAATACATTCTACAGAATTACCAAATAAACTTTACAACCTGGCTATATGAGGTAACAATCAATAGGGGAATGTTATTGGTAGACACTAAGGTAATAAATAAGATGTCCAGGCACTTTGCGACAGCACTCTTTTAGTACAGTAGGGAGCTGCTTGGAAAGGTGCGAGTGTGTCTTGTCTCATTCCAGTCATACTGCAGAACGCTGACCTCTGTCTGTCTCATAAACAGGGGCCTTAGTGGGGAACTAAGTGTGTGTGTATGTGTGTATGTGTGTGTGTGTGTGTGTGAGGGTTGGGGGGTCAGAAAGAGTATGACAGAGTGAAAGTGAGAGAGAGAGAGAGAGAGGTGAGTGACAGAGGGTCCAGGGAGAGTTGTCCTGTGGCGTTTTATCCCTTGACTGGAGCCATCGGTGTACCTAGATGCACTGTGCTGTTAACTGTACTTACGGCAGCACATCTCTCAGGACACATCAAGAGAAAAGCAAAGTGCTTTATTCAACTGCACAACGCAGCCTCTGTAAGGTATTTACTGTTGGCATCAAAGTAGTCAGCAATAAAAAAAAACCCTGTTACTTTTACAGGAGCCTTTACTTGATAGATTCTTCATCCTGTCTATAATACTTGTTCAACAGAAGGCCACGGGTCAACTGCCCTTTCTCTGCAAAACCAATAACCCCACAGCACTTGTTCTCACCTTCCCCCCTTTCCTCTAACATTCAATGTTGGCACTCAAGTTATACCAGATCCTGTGTATTGTTATAATAAATGCAAGACACAAGTCAAATCCAAGGGCCAACCCATAACATGGGGTTTGGGCTGTGGGCCAAAAAAGATCAATTGGACATTCATTGTTCATAAATGTGATGACTGTTGGGTGTTGTGTAAGAATGGTATTCATACACTGAGTGTACAAGATATAAGGGCCACCTCTTCAATCTATTTACTAGACTGACCAGGTAAATCCAAGTGAAAGCTACGATCCCTTATTAAAAGAAGGCACTGCAAAAAAACACTGCAAAACAACATACATCTAACTGAATAGGTCTACAGGCAATGGATCCTAGTGAAGTGGTTTCTACAACTGTTTATCATGGGAGTGCAGCAAAATGCTACCGTTAGCATATTAGCCAGTTAGCTGGTGAACTCTGCTTATTTCCAATAGCTGAGGAAACTACGGCTGCAGAGAGGAAATGTAACAGACGACAACATTTTCAACCACATTTTATCTGAGTCAACACTTAAGCCATTCTTGTATGGACCACAATACACTGATGAGAAGAGCAGGCAAGAACGAGCTGCCACCGTGGGTCCAGGAACTCTCTGGGACAGCCAGAGGGGCTGGAGAGGTTTGGGCTGACAGTCACTGGTGATATATGTGCTGATATAGCACAGCCATGCCCACAGAGACTAAGAGTAGCCTATATGCTGCAAAGAATGGGACCGTACACAGTTTTGCTTGAATCCACGGCTGACACTGAAGGACAGGGATCATGTGTGTTAGCCTACTCATCATCAAAGTCTCCGTGAATACAGGAAGTGTTTTAGAATCATTCTTCCACACCACTAACAGGATAAACTACACCAGCTGGAATGAACAAATGATGAACAAGTCCTTTCAACTGGCTAAACTATGCTGACTTTACAAAGATAATACACATAAATATTGGCAATAATAAGCTGTCATGTGTTATCTGGCCAATAGGCCGTTCATGGCAATCACTTTTTTTTACCGCAACTGGACACCAAGCAAGGGACAGGGACGTTCCGTTCCCTTTTCTCTTTTTATTTACGGTTTCTTGCCAAGGCTAGTCCAGCTACGTTAGCTAGCTTACTATGCTAAGCAAACAATGTTTTTCTCTCCTCTCCTGCCTCGGCTGGCCGTGCCCCTTTTTTGAATTAGACTCACCCTAACATAATGCCATTGGTTTAGTCTGGTTCTGTCTTGTCTAGTGTAGCGCAAAGCATTAAGGAAAACTGAGTATAAACAGTTTCAGGGAGCTGGCTACTGAGTGTCCTCTGGTTTCTCCCCACACTTTTCCTTGCAAAATTGGTGCACATTAGTTACAGGCTGATATTGGCATGGTTAAGCCTCTTTCTGTCTCTTAACCCTCTTGGTGTCACCTTCCTTTAATTCCATGTGTAAAATCTACTTCAGCCATGAAGGGGAGACATAGATAAAGGGTAGGATTATGTAAAAGGAAGTGTAACTCAATGTAATTAAGGAGGACCTATTAATTTATAAACTTGGTGCATCACACACTTTACATCAAGGCACATTTGTCTGTATTTTTCTCCTTCATCATCTCTGTTAGTAAAACCCCTCCTGTTACCTCCCATTATTCCCTGTATGTACAGTAGAGCACTCTCTCTCAGGCTGTCGAGCCTTCTTTGAAATTGTCAGAACCATTTGGACGGGAGACAAGGTGCTCAGTGGCATAGCGATGGTTCGGGATAACACTGTCTGAATGGGAATCACCTCATCTCTTCATCCCCCCCCCCCCCCCCCTTCACCTCCTACCTCTCTCAGCCTCTCTGTCTTTCTCTCTGTCTCTCTCTCTCTCCTTCCCCATCCCTCCATTGTCCTCAGCAGATTATGTGAACCCTCATTACAAGGGCGGTAATACACTCTTCAACAGTAAGATCCTCTTTATTATCCGTCAACTCTGGGCTACATTTCTAAGCTGATTAGCCGGAGCTGTCTTTTCAGCATTTCAATTAGGACTGTTTTGAATAGTCAAGCAGATTGCGTGTGTCTTGTATTCATTACCGACATTCTTAGACCGCTAGATGATGTTCTAATACAGTAATCCAAGAGACACATTACTGCAGTGAGGATGAAAGAGCTACAGAAGAATGACATCATTGCAGATTTTAATATTGCACTTACAGGGAGATGACAATAAGTAGCCAGTAACGGCAGCACAAGCAATTTACAGTAGCAGAAAGGCATATATTTTTTAACTATGCCACTGTCATACACACACACTCACACATCCACACAAACGCACAGATATAACCTCACTGAAATTTAAGCTGGGCTGCACCCAAAGAACCACACAAGACAATATTTCAAAAATGGTAAAATGGTAAGAACTGCTAACTTTGTAATGCAGATGGACATGAGGAAAGGCTGGTAACAAGACTAGCCACTAGTTAGTTAGCTGTGCCCCACAAGTATAGATGGGCCGTGAAAACCTATACTTAATCTGGTTGTTCCTCTCTCCCTCTGTATGAGTGTAATCGTATCATTTCACACAAACTCAGAAGGGAAGAGGAGAAAAATGTCCCACACAGGAGGACCTGATGTCAGGGAAAGAATGAGAGACGGAGAGGCGGAAGAGGAGGAAATTGAGGGAGAGGAGAGAGAGGATGAGGTTGTGTGTCCTGGTGGTAATGGATTTGGGTTAGATGATGATGATATGATATGCATCCACTCAGTACTGTATGTGCATGTGTGTGTGTGTGTGTGTGTGTGCCCAGATGTACATGTGTGTGCATGTCCATGTGTGTGTGTGTGTATGATGTCATTAGCAGTCAAGCCAACATGTGATGATCTAGGGGTATTATCAGTATCTGTTTAAGGTATCCGGCTTTATCAAATACCCACTTGCCCCCGACACAGGAGTCATCACCATGTTTTATCATTCTGTTTCCGTTGACTCTTTCACACACACACACACACGCACACACACACACACTAATCCATTCAGTCATTGTTAATCTGCTGGTACAGACCTGTGCTGTACATAGCTGACAATCATGTCACTGAGGTGCTGGTGTCATACCTGTCGGCATTTTGGTTGTCATCGCTGTCATTGCTGTTGTTGCACAGTATCCTCGGACACATACAGTATGTGGGAATCCATCAAGGTGAATAAACCTTGTACTCTGCACTTCACATCAGAACAGACTAGGTTTCTGTCTATGGAGACCTTTACATTGTCAATAACCTGTCTCTGTGCTAACTGAACGTTGTTGTCATGTTCTCACCCTTATTCAACCAGTTGACAAAGAACTCCATCTCACATAGAGCAACAGCCTGGGAGAGAAGAGTAGGAGGAGGAGGGGTTGTATTCATAGGGGTTACCACAGTCAGTACAATTTGCCACAGAGCAACTCCAAGGACACCTTCATCCTTCATGGTAGCCTTCCTCACTTGCTCAATGAGACTTTCCAAGCCAGCATAGAGATATGGATTGTTGACATTCACAAGTCCACTTCTGTGACCTTCAAACTATTCGGATTTCAGAATGATGAAGCTTCAG